>NW_024096978.1:125000-372285 GCF_016545835.1 Crotalus tigris
TAATCATAATAATGATACCAATAAGAGAGGATAGTAGAGAAGAATGAGAAGGCTAATAATGATATTATAGTAGTCATTTTTTATCCTAAAGAATTAAAGGATAGCAGATGAACCCTTCTGTGCATTTTCAACAACATAGTCCCTATGGTCTTCCTACTGCTGATAGAATGATAGAGTAGCCGCAGGTATCTGGAAGAGGAGACCTGCTTGATCTTGTGGCCATTTATTCTTCAAGAGTAGCCCTTGAGCCTTTTGGCAAATGCCATGATTTTAGTTTTCAGAAAACTGAGTTCTAGCTGGTTCTCCTTGCGGTACTGTGTAAGTGCTCTCAGTGCTTTTTTAAAAACCTAATAAGTGTTTTCGAAAGTGCTTTTGGGTTGCCTCCCTCATTTCTCTTGGTCAAAAACATTTTCTACCCATGTATGCTCTCTATCTATTTCCAATAGCCCAATCTTGTTTATCTCTGTTAGCTTTATTCAGCACCCAGGTTTCTTCAGAACTGTATTATATTTGTAGGTTTAGAAACGTGGAGTCCTTGGTGCTGTCTGAGCTTGGTTGTTTTCTTCCAGATGTTTCATTTTCCAATAATCAAGTTCAGAGAGCACTAAGAACTCCACAATCAACTCTAAGCTACAGTACAAATATTATCCTCTTTAATAACTCACCTCTTCTTTAATCTCATGAAATCACTTGGATACTGATGAAACAAAATTTTCTACCACAAAACATGACAAAAAGAGACTATTCAAAAGAATGTTTTATGTCTCTGCACCCAACTGTTTCTAGTTCCTGTTTCAAATTCTCCAGTGTACACTTGAAGTCCACATTCATGTGGCTTTACAATTCCTTGCTTTACCAGAGCTTCAATTTTAGTGATGGAATAGGAGACTTTCTACTATAGATTCATCTTCAAAGCATTTTCAAAGAAGGATCACTTAGGGTAGGGATGTCAAACTCAGTTTCATTGAGGGCCGCATCAGCATTGCGGTTGCCCTCGGGGGGCCGGGTGGGTGCGGCCGACTGGGTGGGTGTGGATGGAGTGGGTGTGGCCTACTGGGTGGGCATGGCCAGCTCTACATCGTTCGCGTCAAGGGTTCCTGTGGGGGCCTGGGCAGGAGTGGGACAGATCTGACGGTCTCTGAATGAAACGGGGTGGGCTGTACTATTTGGTCCTATGGAAAGGATACCCTCTGTCAGAAGCGTCCTGGGTGAACGTTGCTGATGTAAATGCACCCCGATTAGTCCAGGCGTTCCATAAAAAGTACCCGGGAAAACCGGGGGGGGGGAGGGACAATGCCACCAGTGTTGTACCTTAGATAACTTGGTGTGTTTCCTTTCCAGGGGGAACCCTGGTAAGGGAGGCGGTACGTCGTGCCCTGCGAGGCATCAGAGTATGGTGATACCCCACCAGTCTTCCCAACGCCCTCCGGTATACCTGGTCCTGTTCTTGCCAGCCATCCTTGGAGCTCCGAAGCTGTTGCAGCCTTCCTATGACATCATCACTCGGCGTCTTCACGGAAGAGCGGAGGAGTTTCGGAGCCTCGCAGAGGCCCGACATTAGAGAGAGGATTATCCGCATGCGCATGGCCAGCTGATTGTCGGGACGACTTAATAGCACATGCGCATGGCCAGCTGATTGTCGGGACGGCTTAATAGCACATGGGGTGTGTTATTTATGTTTGGGGACCGGATGGTAGTTTACCGGGTGTTGGCTGGGTGGGGTTGGTGTAATTAGGGCATGGTGGGTAGGATCACTATGTAAAGGCACTGAGAATGGATGGTTCTCAGTGCCGACTTTTCTCACGCTTCACTTCTTTAGTAAAGTTTGTTCCTCGTTCCTGCTTGTGGTTTATTTCCTCATAATGAAACACTGGGCTAGGACGTCGCAACACTCTGGCAGAAGGGGGTGGGACCAGGGCAAGCGCCAAGGCATGGTCCATTTCTTCATTCCTCACAAAGGGTGACACCTCCCCAGCATGCACCCAGGGGGTGGGGCCGACACAGCAGGGGCTGGTTCCTCGCTGTTTCCAAACGGCCTTGTGGAGCTAAGACTGAATGTGTTTCAGCATAAATGGCCACCATAAAATTGTACATTGGCTCCCGGCTGGCCAGGGCCAAGGCAGCAGGGGCCGTTCCCTCACTGTTTCCAGGATGGCTTCGCAGGCCACATGAAACCACTTCGTGGGCCGCATCCGGCCCCCGGGCCTTGTTTATTTATTTATTTATGAGACTTATATACCACTTTAAGTGCAAGCACTCTCTAAGCGGTGTACACCAGTAAGCAATGTATATATATATTTACATTGCACCCAACAATCTGGGTCCTCATTTTACCTACCCCGGAAGGATGGAAGGCTGAGTCAACCTTGAGCCGGTGAGATTTGAACCGCTGACCTGCTGAACACAGTCAGCTAAAGTGGCCTGCAGTACTGCACTCTAACTGCTGTGCCACCTCGGCTTTTGTTTGATATGTCTGACTTAGGGAAACTAAGTTGGGGAAAAAACAGTATTTCAGACTTTCTCTGTGATATAATACCCTTCCCCCCCCCACACACAAAATTGCTTTCCTCTGATACACAGGGGCAATTTCCTTGAGATATGAATAACAACTTTATAATTTAGATAATAGCTGCACCTTCAACACAGCTTCCCTAGCACAGCTCAGCTTTGTGCAGTAATCTTCAGTTTAAAAGAGAAACAAAGGGGATCTGATTCAAAGAGATGGGAAGGGAAAGACTTTCTCATAAATTCCATAATGTAATTAAGAGAATGGGAAAACTCATTTGCTGGATTCCTTAATCAGCAAGAATCAGGTTAGGGACGCCAATACCATTCTCCTTGGTGTTTCATATATGCTTTCCATTACAGAGGTATCTTCAGCAAGAATCAAACCAGGGGTAGGAAGCCCTTCAGTTACTGCTGAACTATAATGACCCATAAGCCCCAAAGTACGATAAATGAGGGTGAAGGTTCGTTCTCCAAGCTTGAGGGTTGGTTTCCGAACGTTTCGTTACCAGGCTAGATAACATCTTCAGCAGCGTTACCTAGCCTGGTAACAAAACTTTCGGAAACCAACCCTCAAGCTCGGAGAACGAACCTTCACCCTCATCCTACACCGAGCTACAGATATTCGCCAGTATGAATATAAGGGGTACTAAGGGGTACTAAGGATAATAATTCAACAACACATTTTGAAGTATTGTAGAGGCAAGAAACTTGCCTGTATATATCCCATTAGGCGTTACTTTATTGCAGTATCTTGCTGGTGTCATGCACAAATTCTTTCTGGCATATGCAATACTGGGCAAGCTGGCAATATTCCTATGTCTCCATCATTCCTCCTTCTTGTCTCCCTACTATGAAAAAAATGCCTGTAGAAAGTTGAAAGGACACCAGAGCAAACGTACAAAGTGGTTATGTGCCACCAGCAAGTCTGCCGCCTTCAGAGGCATTTCTAACGACCTTTGGAGCTAAACTATACTTAGATTTTTATTTAGAGTTATTTGCCATTTCAGTTTTGAACATCATTACCATATATGAGTGTACATTTTAACTTGACAATTTTTCTGACTTATTATGTATCAAATCCACAAACCGAGCAGGCTTGCATTCCTCCTGCCATGCAACCTCATCCATAATTCAACTACAATGATTATCAAGCTCAGGAACATTAAGGCTAACCTCGTGAAAGCCAGCAGGCTTTCAAACTCTTTTTTGACTACAAAGACCACTTCCACTTGCTAATTTATTCACCACTTTCCTGGCATTCCTGCTGATTATAATGGAATGATCACTGCAAAATTTGCAAAAAAAAATGTGCCACTAAATTTCAAAGCCCCCTTCAAAACATATTCAGTGCCATAAAGAATCTATTCTCCTATCACTTCAGCAACACAGTCAATCCTATAAACCATTTTGGGGGCACTGCATTTTGTGCCCACAATCCCCCCCTTATTTCTTCACTATTTAGAGCAGAGCTTCACAACCTTTCTGCCTTGGAGGCCTGGAAGGAAAGGGAAGAGCAGGGAAATACACGCATGATGGTGGCGTTAGTGTGCGCATACACAAGTGCACCATGCACACTGCAGTGGCATGCTGGCACCCATGCGTATGCACAAATGGAATGCTGGCATCCACATGCATGCGCAAAGGGGCCACTAGCACCCGCGTGATGCTTTTGGCAGTGTTAGTGCCCCCACGCATGCGCAAACAGGGCCACTAGCCCATGTGGCAGCGCTACTGTGAGTGGGGGGGGGCTCGTCAGCAATTCCTGCAGTTCAGTGGCCAACAGGCCATGGCCCGGTAACAGGCCGCATACCGTAGGTCGGGGACCGCTGACTTAGAGAATATCAGTTTCTAAAAGCAACATTTTATATTACCGTATTTTCCGGGGTATAAGACGACTGCGCGTATAAGACGATCCCCAACTTTTCCAGTTAAAATATAGAGTTTGGGTTATAATCGCCATATAAGATTACCCCTCTTCCAATGCACATCAAATAAAAATGAAAAAACATCAGATTTGATTTCAATATGGTACGCCCTTGACTGTTAATCATAATTGTCGCCTACCGCTCATCAGCTGTTCACCGGCTTGCCGCTCATCAGCTGTTCGGCAGCTCGCTCTTCTTCTGCGCGTGGCAGCATATCTGCGTATGCGCGGCATCTAAAGGCATCCAAAATCATCCTTTTGCTACTCCAGCGCCTAGAACAGTCACCAGAGGATCCGCGGCTCACTCTTCCTTCCAAAATGGTGAGCTGCTTAGATCCTGTGCTGGTTCTCCTCCGTCACCAGGCTGTCCCCCCTTATACCTGGCGTATAACACGACCCCCGACTTTTGAGAAGATTTTCATGGTTTAGAAAGTCGTCTTATACGCCGGAAAATATGGTACATCTGACCTGATATTTTATGGCTGAAATATTGCTTGCAATAAAGACATAAAGCCAGGAATTTTCCCCTAAGAATATAAAACTGACAAGAGAGGAAATGTGGGTAAAAAAATTCTTTCTGGAAAACTCTACTTTATTGGGCAGAAACTCTTCATCTAAACAGGGCTCTCACCAAAGAGGATAGTGTTGTTGCTCCCATCTGCTTTTAGAGACCTTTTGTATTAATTTAATACATGTATCCTACCCATTTTGGGGAGTATAGCTCCTAGAACACAGAACATAGAATAATAAAGTTGGAAGGGACCTCTGAGGTATTCTAGTCCAACACAGTTCTCGAGGAGGAGAAAAATAGTTGTCCAGTCTCTTTTGAAAGCCTTCAATGATTGGAGTACCCACAATTTCTGAAGACAAGCTATTGGTTGATTGTTCTCACCATTAGGAAATTTCTCCTTAGCTCTAAGTTGCTTCTGTCCTTGGTTAGTTTCCAATCATTATTTCTTGTTTTTCCTATTGGTGTTTTGGAAAATAGTTTGACCCCTTTGTAGGAGCCTCTCAAATATTGGAATACTGCTATCATGTCACCCTAGTCCTTCTTTATCAAGTTCTATCAAGCTCTATCAAGAAGAATACCTGTAAGTGCCTTTAACAAACCACAGCTCCTAGACATGTCAAGTAGAAATCAAGATGGCATCATGGGCATAAAATCAATGCAACTTTATAAGGTAGAATGCAGCTGAAGAATCTTTTCCAGTGATTTGCCATTCCTCAAATTCTCAGTCAACTTAGCCAGCACTTTGTACCACTTGAAATGGTCATCATAGCAGGTTGAATTAATGCAGGTTGGAGGAAGCCTACTTACACCTGCCTGCCTGCTTGTCTGTCTCTCTTCAAAAAGTTCTGGTGCTTCTCTTTTATCAGGGTTAAATCACATCATGACCGGCTGTAAGCTGAGGGCACATACTGGTCCCGTATCTGATTTTTTTTAATACAAATGATGCTGCGCTTCAATGGTTAGATGACTTAGACATTAGTAGATCTTTTTAACATTTATATTTTATTGTGTTTTACTATTCTAGATGAAATGTTAATACATATTGCCAGTCCATGTCTGTTATACCGTACGCTGAATAAAATGAATACATCAGGGTTAAATTTCAATTCCTTGGAAATAACTATTTATATCTAAAGTATAGCTCTGGTTTGAATCATCTTTTATTGTTGCTGTTGTTATTCAGCCAGTCAACTGAAATCCTGCTCTAAAGGGTTTGCAGAAACAGAACTGGTTTGGGTTTGCAGTGCTATATAAATAGTGAATCTAAAGCAGCTTCCCTGATCAAACGCCTAATAGAATGCTCTACATCTCTCGTAAATCCCACCCAACCTCACTGGTGCAGTTCCAATCCTTGATACCTTTTTGGAGGAAATTAGGAGAACTGAATATAGTGGGATAACTGAAAAAAAAAAACCCAACATTTTTATTTAGTTGCATTTGAATACTACATTACCATTTTTGGTGCATTCAAGTCAGCTATGACTCCTGGCAACTGCCTGGATTGGCAAGGTTTTTGAAGCAAGGTGCCCTGGCCTCCTCCCTTGGACTGAGAGATAATAACTGGCTCAAAGCTACCTAAAGGGGGACTGAACTCACAGTGTCCCAGTTTATAACCTACTTTCTTAACCACCACACCAAACTGGCTCTTAATTATCATGACTACTTCCATTTATTTAATATTTTTCTTCATCTAGACCAGGGGTAGGCAACCTTGGCTCTTTTAGGACTCATGGACTTCAGCTCCCAGAATTCCTGAGCCAGCACAGCTGGTTCAGGAATTCTGGGAGTTGAAGTCCATGAGTCCTAAAAGAGCCGAGGTTGCCTACCCCTGATCTAGACTAAAATCATGGGTTGTAGGCAATTTTGGTAGGGCTCTGGATTAAGCCCAAAGCTTTGCAAAGTTTGTGTGGTTATGTAGAATGTGTAATCTTCTGCATAACCATATGCAGGTATGGTTTCAAGTCCAACTCCTACCTAATCCATTTAAATATGATCTCTTTTACCTCAGTGTCCCTTAAAATTGGTTTTGAAACCTATTAATAAATATATTCTATTTCCATGAATATATCTTGCATCTTAATAATTATATAAATTAATGTATTAGTTTATGACTGCAATTTGTAATCTTATACTTTTATGTAACTTCTTTTGGTTTAACTTATGGCCTGATGTAATATGGCTGTGTCAATATGTTTTTGTTATTTATTTATTTGTTTATTGACCACCCATCTTACCACAGGGAAAGATGCTATTTTACACAGGGGCACATATTAATACATTAACATCCAGAAACATATTTTTAAAAAAATTATAAACACATTTCTACCTTGTTTGTTTGTTTGTTTGACAAAATGGATTCTCCAAACCTTATCTCAGCAATAAATGCTCAGGAAACATTTCCAGCACTACATAAGATGGTTGGGAGCACTCAGAAGAAAAATAGCAAATTTTCTTATTTTTATTATGGCTGGGGCAGTTTTTATAAAAATCCAGTGAAAGTCCTCATTCAATGAAAATCACATATCTGTGATACAAAGATTCCAAGATGCTGAACTCATCCACATTAAGGAAGGAAGGAAGCACATTAATCCCTTTTAATCATATATTCAGTGCAGAGATCAGGCTGACTTTAGCTGCAAGCTTCATCTGATTTATGTTTAGTTTTCCTAGATGAAGCACTCTAAAATGCAAATTAATTATATGCTTTTTGAACCGTTCTGCCTTTTGTGCTCCAGCACAAGAGTTCACAGTGATAGTTAAAAAGTCGTGAGAAATTTCATGGGTAAGGTAGGGCAGGCATTCTTGGAGAGCATCAGCTGAAGCAGATTTCATTTAACAGAATAAGAGAGTTGGAAAGGACCTTGGAGGTCTTCTATTCCAGCTCCCTGCTCAAGCAGGAGACTTTATACCAGACATGTCAAACACAAGGCCCGGGGGCCGGATGTGGCCCACAAAGTGGTTTTATGTGGCCCGCGAAGCCATCCTGGAAACCGTGAGGGAACGGCCCCCGCTGCCTTGGCCCTGGCCCAGACCGGCAGGGAGCCAATGTACAATTTTGTGATGGCCATCTATGCTGAAACGCATTCAGTCTTAGCTCCACAAGGCCGTCTGGAAACAGCAAGGAACCAGACCCTGCTGTGTTGGCCCCACCCCTGGGTGCATGCTGGGGAGGTGTCACCCTTTGTGAGGAATGAAGAAATAGACCATGCCTTGCCGCTTGCCCCGGTCCCACCCCCTTCTGCCAGAGACCCTCAGATCTGTCCCATTCCTGCCCAGGCCCCCACAGGCACCCTTGATGCGAACGATGTAGAGCTGACCACGCCCACCCAGTAGGCCACACCCACTCCATCCATGCCCACTTAGTAGGCCGCACCCACCCTGGCCACATCCACCTGGCCCCCCAAGGGCAACCACAATGCTGATGCGGCCCTCAGTGAAATTGAGTTTGACACCCCTGCCTTATACCATTCCAGACAGGTAGCTGTCCAGTCTCTTCTTAAAAGCCTCTAGTGATAAAGCACCCACAACTTCTGAAGGCAAGCCATTCCATTTTCCTGGTAACCATTCTTCTTCCCATCTCTTTTCTTCTTGAACATCCCTTCCTCCCCTTCCCACATTTTCTCCCTCAGCAAAACATCTCCTGCCTTCTTAGATGGAGAGGGGCAGATGGGAGAAATGCTGGACCTATCACACCTGACCCCCAGACCTGTTTTTGGAAAAGGGAGGAATCTCTTTGACATACTTATTTCTCTCCCTTTCCTGAAACCAGCTTGGAAGGGATCAGTTCCATTCAACACCATGCCTTCTTCTGAGATGTTTTTCGATTTTTAATCCAGCTAACAGCCCTGGGACGATCCGAATACCAATCAGGTCAAAGTTGGTTAAGATGCTATTCCTCACCATTAACATTTTTCTTCAATTCTGATCCTACTTTCTGGCTTAATAAGGCCAGAGATAAAGCAGGATCACCATAATATTGGCTTAGCCCTGCATATTCCCAAATTCATGACTCCTTTTTTTTCAGAAACCCTTCTTTGCTTTCCAGTTTGAAGTACAAAACATATAGCAGTTCCACCCAGTCTGAATTTCTCAAGATTGTTTGCCTACAGATGAGGTGACTTACCCACAGCTTCTTCTGCCACATATATTCAAAATATGGAGATTAATGTATACAGGAAGCTTCTTGAGAATCTTGCATAGAGACTACTAGAGAATATATCTTACACAGTTAACAGGACTGAAACTGTTTTGAACAGCAGTTGAGCAAAAGTTCCAAAGTTCAACTTTTTAAAAGTCCTTGCATCAATCAATTTCCAAATGGAAAGATTCCTAAAGATTCTACCTATCTGTGATCTGTTCCTACTTTTATAATTCTTATAATTTATTAGTTATAATTCTTGTTTTAAAATGCAACCTGCCCTTCTTTATACATATTAAATGCTAAAATGATGAGATACTGTGCTGCTCATTTTGTACAACTGTGCCACTGAGAATTAGTAGAAAAGGCAATGGAGGTTTTAAGAACCATAAAAAGGGTTTAAGGGCCACCAGTTGCTACTCAATCTTGCTTTAGTGCAATAAAGTGAAACACAGACAGGCAATAGATAGATATAAGACAAGCAAATGTACAAAGATCTACTTACTGTGGCACTATTGTGATCTGAACAAAGCAAATGAAGAGGAAGACTAGGGAAGCACAAGCCACATATGTACCAAATCGATCATCCACCTGTTTGGAATACTGTAAGGAAAGAAACCATTTCATTTTAAAAAAAACCCTGAAAACTCCCATTCGTTGGCAACAATTTATGATCTACTAGATATTGTTGAATCCCAGGCCCACCAGTTGTAGCGATCAATAGTCAAGGATGTTATAAACTGTAATCTAGCAATTTTACAAGAGCCACTAGTGGCCTTTTATTACAAGTCCTTCTTAGCAAATTTGGCTTGCTGTATTAATTTAAACTGTAAGATTCTCTGGACACTGATAAAAAGGTTTTCAGATTGATAGCAGGGATTTCTGAAACAATCATCTTTATAGATATCTGAACTACTGGGAAAGAAGGTAAAAAGTCATAAGCCAATTATATTTAATGAAAGACCACCTCTTTCAAAAACTTTCTGAACATTATCTTTACTGAAAAGAGACTGTTAAACTTTTTGCCAACATGAAAAAGTAACTTTTTTCTAGTTGCTGAGGCAATTTTTTTTAAAAAAAATATTTGAATGAAGGCCTAAAAAGATGTGAAAATAACAAACCCAAGTCTTGAAATATGTGTTTGCCTAAATCTTGTGGATGGTCATGAGGACCAGATTTTCAGGTGAGGTTCTATGGCAGACTAGCTGTGTCTCAAATCGCAGAGATGATACTACAGTTGTGAACAATGGCCAGTGGTGATTTTTGCCTTCCAAAAAGTCTTTGTGGATAAGAGACAAAGACCTCTTTTCATACTCCCACGCCATTTGAAGGGTCTCCATGGACATTTAGCTATGCACCCTTCAAACGGTGTGGGAGTATGAACAGATTTCCAGAAATAAAAAATTGCTGAGTACAGGATTCAGGTGTTCCTGAGGGTACAGATAAACCTCCAAGTGGCCTCAACGACTCTCAGAAAGAGGGCTAACAACCAGATGACTGCAAGGAATATAAATCCATCCATTCTCCACCATTCAGTCAGAACTGAAGAAGCTTCTTGGATGAGAAGCGGAACATCTTCAAGCAAAACAAGGAAGTCCAATTGCCTTTTGAAAGAAAGCACTTTTGGGACATTATGTTAGAATATTAGAATACTGAGAGAATGGCATAGATATAAACATTCTGTGATCAAAAATGCCTTTATGGATTTCAGCACAAAAGCATTTTACAGGAAAGAGCATAGAAATGGTTAACCTATTGAGAGATGTTATAACAAGAACATAAAGAATATAAGATTAACTCAAGAGAACTGGTTGTGGAGGGATTTAGTTTTTAATGGGTTTTGTATGCACAGTTAAGAGAAAGATTTAAGGTAGATAATAGAATTTTTGGAACTGAGCAACAATGGACAGAACCTTCAGATGGATTATATGTACAAGTGATGAATGTGTAATTACTAAAATGTATAAACTCTTGCCAAAGTTTGAAATGGAGGACAAGCAAGTTAAAGAAACGATTAACATTGACACTGTTACTATCTTAAAGAGAATTTTTTTATAAAATGATGTACCATTGATACATAACCCCAGAAAAATTATCTAGAATGTATAAAGATACCTAAAATTTATGTTGGAAATGTGGACAACATTCTGTCTAGTAAACTTGTAAAAAAGCCAGAAAAATTTGCTTTCAGTTACATATACAGATACAAAGAATTCTAAAGACTAAGATTCAGCTGATATTGGAACTTTTATTGTTGGGATTACTGGATAAGCAACTAGAAAAAAACATGGGAAATTATTTATATATATGATCACTGCTGCCAGACAATTACATATCCAAAAATACAAAAGGTCTAAAATACCACAATGGAAGAATGGTTGATGGAAATAACAGAACTAGCCCAGATGGCAAAATTAACTTGTTTGCTTAGAGAAAGATCAATTATTGCATTTATTATTGACTAGAAACTCCATATGGATTTTTTGCTGAAAAAAATATGAATGGATGATTTATGCATTTTATTATTAGAATGAGTAGATTATAGAAAGGAAAATTCTGTAACCTCAGACAGAGAAAGCAAAATATAAATGTATTTATGACTGTGGTTAAGAAGACTGGACCTATTACTTTATTATTATTTTTCTTTTTCTTCTTTTCTATTTCTTTTCTTAATGTATTTTTCACTTTCTATTGTCATTCTCTATTTCTCTTATCTTTAACTTAATGTTTGTATTGTTTTTACTTTGTGGGAAAACTTCTTTAATAATACATACCATACGTATATATATATGCATGTAGTTTATGATGGTCAAGTAGACAATTGTTATTTATAGTATAAATGTCTAAAGTGTTGAATTGTCCCACTTTTCATCACTCTAAATTTTCCATCCATTTGTCTACTGAAAATGACTACTTTGAGGGAAAAAAATCAATAGCATTAGTGAGATAAAACTCAAATGGAAGGAGGGTCTAAACATTCCATTAGGTACCTCTTTTGGACATTCATATGAATTTACACAGAACTATGATTAAGCACACCAGTTTTCTGCCCTGACATCTAGTTTGGCTCTTGCTAAGGGATTTCATAGACCCATACAATCCTTACATACCTTTTTCTCCAAGTCAAGCTCCCTGAACGTTAACAGAAACTTGCGAACGTGCTCTGAACGTAACCGGTCGATACTTCTTGCATCAATTGCACGACCCAGAAACTCATCCACCTCGTCTTCTGGATTCATGCTTTCCTGGATATTTCTGAAACAACAGAATAAAGTAGAGGCCAATTAAGTGGTGTTTACACAAAAGAAAATGTCTTAAAGTTATTACTTAAAGTCGAAAGGACTAGAACTTTCCAGATGTAAGATCCCACTCTCAAGAGCACCTCTCCTATGTCCCATTCTACAATTCTTTGGCTCCTTTTTCCACAGCAGACACAAGGCACCTAGCTCACCCAGGGGTTGACAAAAATGTGGTGGAAATTCATACAACAAGCAATAATACTTATAACCAATTTGTCTAATTTAGCTTCTCACTCCTTTATTCAAACTTTTCTTCCCTTGAGTTCTCTTTTATTCCAAAACTGGCAATGGAGGTATCTCTTCCCTTAGGCCTGTCTCAGGAGAAAGTGGGAGAAAGGTATAGAATACTTGACTTATGATGGCAATTGGAACCGGAATTTCTGTCACAAAGGATGGCCACATCACTTAGTGATGACACTCCAGAAGTCCTGGTTGCCACTGTTAACCAAGTCCCACAGTTCTTAGGTGAGGCAACTTCCTGCTGGCTTCCCACAAACAGATCAGTGGGGAAGCTGGCAGGAAGATGCGAGTTCCAGGCAGCTTGCAAACAGGCTGGCAGGCAGGAGAAGAGTGCTAAGGGATGCATAGGCATGCACGAGGGAGACCTGGCAAGGCTCAAGGAGAGTGGCAAGAGTGCGAGGGAGGCTCTGCAAACGTCAGAGAAGGTGCATGGCAACATGAGGGAAATATAATGAGGATAGGGGAGTGTGCATGAAGGGAGGGGGGCTACGCAAGGGAGGTATATTGAGGCTTGGGGAGGGTGCGTGAGGGAGCAAGTGAGGTGAGGCAAGGCACAGAGAGTGTTGAGCAGGGCTGCACAAGCGGTAAGGGAGGGTCGGGGAGGTTTGGGAAGATGCACAGGGGTATGTGAGTGGCCAGCACAGCCCAAAGTGGAGGGGGCTGAGGGAGGGAGCACGGGTGAGGGTGACTTATCAGAGCCACTTGTAACTTCCCTGCCGGCTTCCCAATTGACTTTCTGCAGAAGTTGGCAGTGAATATTGCAAATGGCAATCGCGTGATAGTGGGGTGCTGCAACCAGTCATAAGTGCCAGCTGGTTTTCAAATGCCCAGATTGCAATTAAGGGACCTTGGGATGCTGGGATGGCTAGATTTCCAAGCATTGGTCATAACCAGCATTCATTCAGTACCATCGTAACTTTGAACAGTTGCTGAATGGATGGCTATAAGTCCTGGACTACCTGTGCAATGAATCTTCACCCCCTTCAGTACAGCTCCTTCAGGATACTATAAACTGTAAAGTACATCAAGGCACTTCAGCATTCATGCACACTTAAAATCATCTAATAAGGATTTCTGCAACTATTTTTATTCTGAAGACATCTTTTGTCAGAAAGGACAAAGAGTTTTGTAGTCTACATTCTTCACTAGTTTGGATATAATGGAAGGTATTAAAAGGCATACCCATTGCATACCATACAGAATTTAAAATATTCCGTCTTAATCTTCTGCGGAACCTCTAAGAGCTATTTTATTCCTAAGAAGATGGTAATTTAGTGCAAACCACAAGATCTTTTAATAAATGGTAGTCTGGCTAAGTTCTTCAATTATTCACTGTAGATTTTCAGAGCCAATGTAGCACTCATTACATTTGCTTTGGCATCGTCACAATTTTTTTAAAAAATACTACCAAATATCTTTAATTAGGCAGTCACTCGTCTGATTATTTTGGAGTTCTCTGTCTCTCTGCCATTCTTCTCTCATAGTAGATAACTAGTCTCTGAAAGATGCCAGCTGTCATTGCAAATTTAGTTGGCCCACATAATATAGGCAACAGCAACCCAAATATGCTCTTTGTTTATTAAAATCAGTCTTATTTTCCTAAATATGGATGATGTAGGTTTACAGAGAAGTAATCCCAGGTAGAGGATACTCCTGGATAATATGGAAAAAAATAAAGTATGCCTTATTTTTTATTAAGCAAGAAATTTTAATTAAGATAAAGATTTTGGTCTAAAACCTCCGAATTGGATTCAATGTTATTTCCTCTGGTAGAAGCAGTGTCTGATTTTTGGAAGGCAAGGGATTGCAGTAGGAAGGGGAAATCTAAAAATATCACTTTTTTCTCCTTTCTGCCAACAGAATTGATCTATTCAGTCAGACACCTTCTCCAGTCCAAAGGAACATTCCATCTGTGAATGCAAGACCCTAGTTTTAAGCCAACTTCTTTTTTCAAAACAGAAAAGACTGTTACATTAAAGGGGGTCTAAATTGGCATCAGTCCCAATCCCTCAAATTTTTAGAGGAATTGTTCTTGTTAATGGTAAATTAGCAACCAGAAGGGTATGCTTCTGAAAATATTTTCTAATTAAACTTCCTGAAGTGTAAGTTACCATACTATTTACACACCTTCCAGCACGAAACAAAAACAAATGGAAAATTATGAAGAGTAGGGATAAATGGGTTTTTTATTATTAAAAAAGTGTTCAAAATATATTAAAAGGAAGTCATTATATTGACAGTATTGATCCTGAATAAACACTTTCAACTTCCCCCTTTAATACCATAATTTTGAACACTTTAATGTGATTGTCAAGAGCCAGTCTGGTGTATAAGTTAAAGCACCAGAAACCAGAGTTCCACTGTAAGTACAAAACCAGCTGGGTGAGCTTGGGCCAGTCCCTCTTGCTCAGCCCTAGGAAGAAGGCAAGGGCAAAAAAATGTTGCCAAGAAAAATGTACAGATGTTGCCTGTGTAATCAACGGAAATCAAACTGACTCAAAGCATAAAATACAACATTACTGTTTTCTTTCATAAACTAAATTGATTATCTTATGTAATACATTTATATAGTTCCCTTATGCGAATTGTGACTCCTTTTTACCTCTATGGGTACGAGAGTGCATATATTCTCTTATGATATTTCATAATTGATCAACCAGCAGTTTTCAAATCTATCCAACAATAAAATAATATGATGAGTCATTTTGTATTCTAGGTTTTTCCAGCATGTTTTTCCAATAATAATTTTGTCAGAGTGCCAAGGATATTTTTGCTTTCAAATTTCTTTAGGCTCTCTCCTTCCAAAAACTAAACTGCCCCCCCCCCCAAAAAAAGGGAAAAAGGAAAAAAAAGGATGCTCAGGTCTTCTGGTGTAAATATGTCCCTTGACATTCATGGAAATTGGTATCTTGAAGACAAAACAATAAGAAGGGAGGATCTGTTTATGTAATGTTTTTTATCACCCATATTCTCGTATTCATATAACTCTAAGATCTGGTGAACTATCTTTTCTTCTCTTCTACTTTGATTAGCCAATTTACTACAAGCTCAACATACTATCTCCAATAAATAACATCTTAGAGGTGACTCTAAAAATTATTGTAGAAATTGAAAACTCCAAGCTTTAAACTTCCAAGATGTAGAAGGCATTTTCCACAGCCTTTTATAGACTATAATCAGCAATCAACAAGGAGGATATCCAAACATATATGGATATATAGAGATGAGTTAAAGGGTTCCTATATCTTTCCTACTCAGTCATCCATTTTTGTGCAATCTGAAGTGGAACTAAGACTCTAGATGTGCCACAAAGGAGGGTTGTAATGAAAACAACTACTTAGTTATATCTTGAGATATAGCCTCTACTGTAAGTAAACAATCCATGCTGTTTTTTTGAAAACCAAACCACCTTTTTAAAATCAAGATTTATTGAACAAATAATATATTGGTCTAGTTTAACATTTTAAAATGTTGGACTAGCTTAGCAGTATTTGCAAGCTGGTACTTTGTCCAAGGCTAATTCTTTACCATTACTACACTTCAGTCTTCCTCATTTTATAAAAAAAATATTTCAATATTTCATCCCTTCTTTTGATTGGTTGTGTATTTTAGATAAATTAAGAATCTGCATGATTAATTATGAAAGCTTACATTAAATAATGAAAGCTAAAATCCGTGGCAGGGTGATATGTATTCTAACATTTAACAATTATTTATGGAGAAAAATTACACCAAAGAAAAGCACAAAAATAAGATAGCATTCTATTTTGTACAGTGACAAACTTCTCACATTTCAATAAAAAAGAATAATTAATGTTCCCTTTCCTTACTTGTCTTTTGGATCTTCAAAACCCTGAAAAGAAGAGAGAAGAATGCTAATTAGCCAAACAAAATGACAGTGAATACATTACAGTTGATGCAAAACCACTTAGGGGACATCCATTTGTAACATCATGCTGATAAGTGTCTTGCCAAGAGTATGGAGCTTTATCTATTCCAGGTCAGGGCCCAGAATACTTTACAAACTTCAGATTAATGGAACGGTATTGCTATCTCATCAGTCTATGCAATATCTACAGTTATTCTAAGAGGATTTTCTTTTCTCCAAAACACTATACTTCCTTTTTTTTTTGCTCTGTATAGTTAACATTTATGTGCCTAATATTAAATACAGTATGGATGATCCTTTTTTAAAAAAATAAATCTGAAGTAATCACTAACACGTCAGTCAACACACGCTGTTTACATCCGGTTTATGTACTTAAGACAGGAAAGTGTAATTGTGGTGCACACAGCTAGGTGACAGCATCTCTCTAACATCAGCTTATCTTAAAAAGTTAAAACTTTGTAAGTAGCTTGACAATAAACTACTAAGAATTCCTAGAACTGTAGACTGGACTGCAAGAGGAAAAAAAAAATCTCAGAAGAAGATAACGGTAAGTAATTTCTATAATTTTGCAAAGAAAAACCATATGCACATCATCGGGAACTAAACTGGAATGCTCAGAGACATTATTAACCATGTTACAATCATGTATATACAGAAAATATATTAATACCTATAATACAATGGAATGATTGAGATCATGTATTCTTAACTTTGAGCTAAGAGGACCCAGTCTCATATATTTAAAACTGCAGCGCACAATTTTCCTTCAGGAAAGTGTTTCCCATGCTTTTAATGCACAAGAAATCAGTGCAGTTCCTAGAGATATGAAAGGGTAAACCAACAATTTTCTCAGAGTGCAGGGCCTTCCAAAAAAAGTACTATCTTTTTTTTTTTTTTTTTAATAAAAGATATTCTGAACTGGACTTACTGCTATTCCATTCCACTGTTTTCAAAACATTTATCTTACTTCAGATAGCTCTCTTTTTTTTATTGAGACATACAGGTAATCCTCAACTTACAACAGTTTGTTTAGTTCAAACTTACAACAGGACTGAAAAAAGTGACCTATGACTGTTCCTCACACTTATGACCGTTGCGGCATCCCCATGGTCACATGATCAAAATTCAGGCGCTTGGCAACTGATTCATATTTATGACAGTTGCAGTGTCCCAGGGTCATGTGATCCCCTTTTGCGACCTTCTGACAGGCAAAGTCAATGAGGAAGCCAAATTCACTTAACAACTATGTTACCAACTGATTTGCAGTGATTCGCTTAACAACTGTAGCAAGAAAGGTCATAAAATGGAGCAAGATTCACTTAACAACTGTTTCCTCAGCAACAGAAATTTTGGTTCAATTCTGGTCGTAAGTCGAGGACTACCTGTACATGTTTTGCTGATTGGTTTCTGATCTTAAAAAGTTTGAAGTTTTTAATTACGCTTTCCCACAATGGGCTGCCAATGTTACAGTCATCTTCAAATTCTCTATAAGCTGAAACCTATGTGATGTATAATCTATGTTCAAAGAATTTATTTTTAAATATTTTATTCTTCCTGAGAAACAGCAGGTCCCCAAGATTCTTAAACCTCTGTCATGTGTGTGTGTTTCTCTGTGTATTGTGTTTGTGTATACATATCTATCTTTGGTATGATTTTTAGTGTTGAGTTTTAACATTTCAATCTTAGCATCATTTGTATTTTATTGTCCTATTATCATTAAGCACACTGAATACTATTTTTGATTGAAATAACTAATTGTACCTAAAAAATACCCAACGACATAGTGAAGTGGGAAGGTGGAGGTAAAGTAAGAGTTTGACAATACCAAAATAAAACTGAAAATTCCATAGATAAAATTCCAACCAGTGTTCTTATTGGAATATAGTTGACTCAGCAGTCTTTCTTTCTCTGGCTGGCAGAAGATACCAGAATGTGCTTCCCATTATTTTGCAGTGTGGGAACTAATGCACAGAATCCTTTCTAGATTTTGTTGTATGCAAAGATGCATTTATTTTGTTTCCAAGAATTAAATTAGTGATTAACATACATTATATAAATACATAGGCTATAAACCTGCTAATTTATATTGTACAATTGAATTGAGCTACGATATTCAGACACCCAAATTAGCTTATTATTTAGCTTCTTGCAGTAGTTGAATTCTTCCCATTGCTAACTGGGCAATAGCTATATTATTTAAAACGAGTAAATTGTTAATGTCAGAAGGAGATAAGAATAATTATTTTTAGCTCATTAGTTTACATCTACTTTAAATGTTTTCCTTTCCTTAAAACAGGACAGAGAATTTATGACCTCTAGATGCTGAACTCCCGTAGTCACTTAAATACTGTCAATGATGGCTAAGATTGCTAGGAATGGTACAGTAGTAATAACTGGAAGGCAAATGTTTCCTTGTGCCTCTTTTGTAGATTTTCATGGAAACAAAGAAAATGAGGAAAGGTGCTTTTTTATTTTTTTAAAGATAACTTTAACAAGATACTCTTGAAAAGTCAGGTTGTGGAGCAGAACTGTTTGGGAAAGGAAAACTGAATTTAGAACACTGTTAGATCCTTTTGTTTAAAAAGAATTGTGATGTTTCTCCTATTCTAAAAACAAATTCTTATTGTATATTGTGCAAAACAGTTTGTTGGGTGCAGCAAACTGGCTGCATTTCAGTTTAGATTCTAAGTTTGAGGTTGAACATCCAAAATTACTAGTCTCTAAATTACACTGGAAACAGCAATTGCTCATCCTTGAAAGATAATCCTATTAAGTGCCTGGGTGTCCGCCATTATCCAGAACCTAAATGGATACTAGCCAATACACTACCTATAAAGCCCTGATTGTCAAAACTGCCAGAGGATTCTGCTCTAGTTCCCGAATTACTATCAGTATTGAAATGGGGTTTGGGTTATTTTCAGTATATAATCTTTTTTAAATATATAGTTAAACTTTAAATTTAACACTTTTTGCTAAGGCAGATATTAGTGATTTGCAAGTATGTCGGAATAAACTCTTTGTATACTCTGTATTGATAAATCCCTGCCTAAATAAGAGGAATATCTATTCCTCTCTAAATAGAATCAGTGTTACAAATAATTAAAGCATTTGCATCATGTGTAGAAAGAAATGCAATTACAAAGTGTTTACAATGTTCAGCTTGAACATATAGCATTTCATACCTGCAAAAGGTTAATTACATAATTTGTATTTCCCTACTGAATATCTGCTTTTAAAATTAGATCTATTGCAAGATACTGCGAACATGTATCCTGTAAAATCATTTTCTAACCAAATTTCAAAGATGCATTATTAAAAGGAAAATCAATTTATTGGGTAAAGCTTTTCTTAATGCATAGTTAATATGCCAAACAAAATTGACTTTATGTGAAATAATTGAATTTCATAACCAATAAAGGCTCTTGTGAAGCATTTTAAACTGAACAGATATTTCTTTTTTAAAGACTGCATTTATGGAGATAAAGCATCTTAATTTGGACAATTTTGCTATACAATGAATAACCTATGGATTAACTTTCCTATTTATATCTATAAAGACAACAGCGAATGATAACGTATTATTGTTTTGTGAACTATGGCTTCAGAGAAATACAGTTGCCAATTGTTCTAACAATGAATCCTGATATCCATAAGCATATTACATGCTTTCAAACTCAAATAAAAAAATATCAGCCATAAAGGTGTGGCTTATGGCTAAAGTATGTCTAGCAAATCCCCGCAACAGCTAAAAGGATTAAACACCATTTTGGATGGTCTTCTCTGTGAGGAGCTGATTTGTAAGTTCTTCTGTTATTTCTTCTAATGCTTTCTTTCTAAATATGGCTATTAAATCATGAACCACATGCTTGATGCAATTTACATCTCACAGATTACGTCATGCAATGAATCTAAGTAAGTGCCCTTCACTCTTAGTCACCCATTTATAACAGGTGTGATAAGTGAGATAATGTGGCTGTGGCAATTTCTAAGCTTCAATCCTTAATCCATTTTCACAAAGCAACTCATTTCAGTACAAGGATGTATATGAGGGGCAGGGGAATCATCAGAAGCACTTTCTGGCAATTTGCCACAATGATAATGATCAGAACTTTTATCAAAATAAATATTTTTAAAAAACCATGAATAGAGTAATAAAATAGAAATTACTTTCATGAGTAAGAACAATTCGGGGAAACAGAATATCAAGGAAATTACACTTAACATACACTTGCCAACAATGGCAGTAATATTCCATAGATCTGAATGTCCTTACCATTCTTTTCATCTCTTTAGAAACTTGACTGGTGCTTAAGTGATTATAAAAAGAGCGATCTACTCCCCAGTGTGGTGGGTTGTGACCAATGGAATTAGTACGTTGGCGATTCATTTTGGCTATTGTTGCTTTCTCATCTTTCTAGAAAAAGGAATAGAGATAAAGAATTAAATTTTCAATCATTATATGAAGAGCTGAAATTCAACGCATGTACAGAGATTAATCTGGGAAAAACTGTTTAGTTTTACTTCCTTTAATACCTGCCACCACTAATTATTTTTGTGTTAATTTTGTCTATCTAGACATTTCTTCATTTATGATTGTCTTGGAAGATAGCATTTTTGTTTTGTTTTCACCATAATTATACTGTAATTAATTATTTATAATTATTCTTATCATTATTATTTTAACAACTCTTTTCTTGGGATGTCCAAAACATTTTCAGTTTGTTTCAAAGTCAAGATCATGTCATGAAAAGGTTGGCACAGCCAGCTCAAAATAGGGCACTTCAAACTCAAAATGTTTCCAATGTAAAATGTCTTATGAATTCCTAACCTTTTCTACCACACCAGAAAAAAAAACATTATATTCATCTGTATGTGTGCCTGAGAGGAAGACTAGAAAGACTGTAAATACAGAAAGGGGACAGCAGACAAAGAATTAAGGCAAACTTTTTATTTGTTCTCTGTGCAAAAGTGCAGTTTTTATAGCTACTTCAAGTTTAAAACAAAATTTAAAATATATACACAGCTAGTTTAATTCTCAGTTCGCATAAGCACTATACTATACAATATACACAATACTTGAATTAATTGTGATTTACAGCATATTCTTTACATTTTTGCTTTTATTTCATAAAAACAGTTACATTTGACATTAGCATCTTTGGGGCTGTGTTCTCTCTCCAATTCCTGTAGTACTAAAATGTATATTACCCATGCTTCTCTACTTCATGGTGCATTATCTTGGCCATAGCTGGTGACAGCAGGATACATAGGAAAGGGCATCTAAATCAGCATGGAACTACTTCTAGTTTTTGAGATACACAGCTTGGAAACTTTTTCTTACAGTACAGCTTCTTAAGTCAAAGATATTCAGGCAAATTGAAAACTCAATATAATGCAGACTAATCTATACTGGTATCTCTGTGGAGTCCTAACCAATTGATGTTAGGGTTAGGGTTAGGATTAGGTGTGTGGAGATACACTAAATAATTATTATTTATAAAATAGTCAAAGAAACTTTATAATGGACTATAAAATTTGGTACCTCAAATGTTTCAGGTGATAATCCTACGCATATTGGTTTAGGATATTTGGGGATAAATTGTGGGAAGCCCCCCCCCTCCCCAGAATAAAAATATTCTAGAAGATATTAAAAAAGCAGGATAGAATATTTCCCCTAAAGAAGAAGAGAAAAATCTTAACAAAGGCAGAAAGCAGCCCCAGTTTTCCTGCTATAGGAAAACAGCCTCAAGCAGAAGCTTGAAGAGGCTAGTCTTTAGGAATGGATATTTTGCATCCATTCAGAAAGCTGAACCATATTATTCATAAACAAAGAACAGCCAGAAACCCTAAATAAGCAACACAATAGGCAAGGAATCCAACTGACAAGATTAAGTCAGACAAACAAAACACCTAGGATTTGCATTTCCTCTCTTGCCTAAAGAGCCAGCCATGACCCCTACATAACTCCATAGGAATATGGCAACAGCCATTAAAATATTAAAGGATATATTCTTATACAGGAACAGGCATTCACACAAAGCCCCAAAGAATGTATATAAAGCCATCCACTCTCAACCCCATTTTGTCAGTCATTCCAGGAATATGCTGTATCACTGACGTTTCTGGCTACCAAGTAAATAGAGACCTTCTTTCTTGCAGCCTGCCTCCATTTTATTTCAGCGTCTTTCTCCCGGCTTAGAACTAGACCTGATTTTTCTTCCAACAAAACAATCCCTTTAGAGTAAACTTACAAAAGACGCAGTGCTTTTTTTGAAAAAAAAAAAAAAGGTGCCGGAACTCACACATGTCATACAACCCTCCTTGCCTACCCTACAAGGTTCCATCCAAAAAAGGTGCCAGAACTCTGTTCTGGGCGTTCTATGAGGAAAAAAAGCCCTGCATAAGAGTATAGTATCAATTAACTAATCTGGGTATTGATCTAATTTTCAAGCTCCTGTTTGCTCAAATGGAAATATGCTTATGGAGAGAAAAGCATTGATCTGTGGAAGAAAAGCCACACAGAGCTTTAATATCTGTACTTCCTGCACCCATTACACCTTATGAACCCACCCTTGTAGATCAGTCAAGCCAGCCCTTTAGAAAGGAGGTCAGCTGAACAGGAGTCATTGGCATTGAAAGAGAAGATCAAGAAGACACAGAAAGAAAAAAAGCAGAGTAGCTTTAGATATAGTTAAGAAGTAAGACAAGGGAGAACACAGTAGAGATTATAGGATTTAAGAGATAGAATACAGAATAAGGTTTGGAATTAGTAGTAAAAGCACAAGTAGTAAAAGACTCTTAACAACATAATAGGTAAGATATAGTACTACAAGTTTACAGAATCTTGTATCTTTATGTAGTCTATTACTACAGAGAAGATCAGAAAAGATTACATTTTTATTAAATTATCAGTGATCCAAACCTTTGCTGATTTAGGAGAAATAAAATCCTTCCAAATCTATGGATGGATTTCTTATGTTTTATGCTAGCATATAATTCAGGGTAACATAAACTAATTGTTTTCAATAATACAAAGGTATACAATACTGAAGTCTTTCGAAGGGACAGGTCTTTATATGTCTATGTGTTACTTACACAGATGATGATGAATTTTTTTTCTGAAAATACTGTAGAAAAAACCACCAGAACAATTTCACCTACAGTGAATGTTTATTGAAATAATCTAAACATGACCACAATAAAACAGGAAAATTCCAAAAAGCAATTCATGTAAAATTCTAACCGTGCCTTTTTACTTCTATATAACTATATTAGAAACACTGTCTAATCTATAACAGCTCCAACTACAGACTTCTTGTGCCAGAAAATAAGAAAAACATTGGACAACCACCAACACAGAGGTTTGGGGATTCTAAAAATACAATAATATGAAATCATTTTTAGATTATGTATTTGGTTAACTTTTTTTATTTTGAAATAGCCACAGTGATTTATTTTACATTCCTAACCCATCTATTTCTGCCCTCCAGCTAAAACTGATTCTAAATCTACACATTTAAAAAATATATCTCATTAGATGCCAAAAAAGGAAGCAAAAACAAAACATTATTCTATGACCGAATATTATTTAGCCAGGCATTCTGCAAACAGTATTTATCTAAAATATCTGAAGTTTAAACACTACTGATGTCTTGCCTTTATGAAATGACTAATGGAAAAGAATAGGGTCGTGTTAGGAAAGGAAAAATCCCTTACTGCAAATGAATGTTTATTGATTGTTCTTATATGGAGTGAAACTAAGAAAAGACAAGGGGGGGGGGGAAGGCTCATTATGTTGCTATGGCAAAAACGAGAATAACTACTCAAGCTAATAAGAAAAACCTCTGCATATTCTGGGTCATGAACAGATCTTGCTATATTGCTGCTTCCGTTCAGTCAATGCACTATGGGAAAATGTGTGCAGTTTGTGCAGGTCAAGCAGCTTGCACTAAATAAAGCTCACTCTGCAAATTTGCCAGTGTTGCTGGGAATTGTAAAATTTCTCTGCGACAGGCTTTCCAAATTCAGATTGCTGACAAATGTGTTCATAATTCTCTTGAAAAATGTAGTCCTTGTAGCAACTCATTTTGTCTGGTGAAAGACTTAGAAACTGGAAGCTTACTTACTCCAGTCCTAAAAGTGATGTCAACTATCTTTCAAAGAGTACGTTTCAGATTGAGAAGTCAGTTACATCTTTTAGGAAATGGTAGTTTCATTCTGGACTCAGGGCAGTGGTTACAAAGAAACATAATTAAATACATCAGGTTTATCATGAAGAAGTATGTGTTTAAGAACCTCAAGTCTTTTTCAACATAATAATGCAATATTTATAAAAGTGACGATGTCACAGGTAGATTTTTTCCCCTTATAAATAGGAAAAGATACATTCAAAAATTCTAAATAATTTGCATGGCGACTTATATGTGCCCAAACTATTCATGGGAGGAAACCTAGAATGCCATCTAAGAAATATTGCATTATTCAGAAGCAAGCATGGTTGAAAGAAAAGCACTTTTCCAGGGGCCAGAAATTAAGCAATGCCCTCACAGATTATAAATCTACACCATAAGAAAAACAACTGAAGTCATGCTTGAAGTTATTTATGGAACTTCCTTTTCTTTCTCCATGTATTTTTTGCTCTACCTTGGAAGATTATAAAGTCATATTATGGTAGAACAACTAACCTTCAGAGTAGCAAGTAGCTATTTTCTTTTCCAAAAGAGATTATATATGCACATGAAACTAAATAAGGTCATCACTTTAGAAGAAGAAATATCTATATATTATGAAGCAATGTGCTTGCTGAACAACTAAAAGACCCAGAATTACAGACCAGAAGATTAGCAAGTAAAAACTCTAATGTAGGGGATAATGGAAGCTAGAATTGCTGGTACAATTTACATTGGCACTCAGTTCATGTAAATATGCAAAAGAATTTTCCTCTATTGTCTCGCAGCAGAAGAAAAAAAATGAAATGTAGGAACATTTTATTTATAACTTTTTATTTATAAAACTAAACAAAAATAGCCTCCCAAAATTTCTGAATAACCAAATAAGGATGGGGTGCTTTGTAAATACTTTGAGAATGTGAATTTCCCCAACAATGGCTGGCAATAAAGGAATATATTTTTAAAAGTCTAATAAATATTGACTCACGTATTACTGAATTAAACTGTGTTATTCATTTTTATCGGTTGCTAATTTTGTACTAAATTTATAAACCTACAAATTTCAATATTAGACTTTCTGAAATCAGAATGATTTGGTTTTAGGAGAGATGACTAAAACTGGAATGAAAGCCTAACATTTCACTATAGAAGGCGTTACATGTTCAGAATAATTTAAAGTATGACAGAGCTTTCTGACTGTAGAAGGAAATCTCTTTAAAATAATTGAAATACTAGTTCCCCAATCTTCTCTGGAAAAGTGAAGATTGAGGAGTTGAAATAGAAATTGCCTGTGTTAAATGGGATTTGTCAATGTTCTTTTCATTGGCAGGGGTAGATAACCTTGGCTCTTTTATGACTCGTGGACTTCAACTCCCAGAATTCCTGAGTCAGTCAGTCATAAAAGTGCCAAGGTTGCTTACCCCTATAGGGGCACAAATTTCAGAAAGAATGCCCCATATAAAAATACTACTATGAAGATATACAAACTTAACACTAGCTTTAGCACTCTGCTACATGCAGTTTCAGTAATGATTATTTCAATCCTATTTGGTTCTTACCCGTTTTTGGCTGCATTGGACAATGAGGAAAGTCTCTATACTATGCTCCTTGAGGTAAGCATTGCGTTCCCCTCCAAAGCCCGGCTCCACTTCATAATCGCCATTCAGGTAGTTTAGCGTAGCTTTTGTTATGTGGATTCGTCTTGATTGTAGACAAAAGACAATCAAATTGTAATATCCGCTTATTAGTAAAAAGAATCAAGTAGTAAACATTTTAGAATGGATAAGATTGCACTGCATTCCTACTCTGCAACTACATTTTTTCCATGATATATTTTTTTTCCCACTGTACAGGGCAAAACTCCTAATATGGGCAATTTAAAAGAAAACATTAAAGTTACATTACCTATTTATGTTGGTAAATTCTTCTTTATGGAGAATTTCACCAGCTCAACTTTTTGTATTTTCACCAATACATGTCAGTGTAAATTATATATAGTAAATCAATGGTTGAATGCCATTCGTAACATTTTCTGCTATCCTCTCAAGAAAGTCGTAAACTCGCCTTCTCTACGAGGTCTCTTCCAGAGGTCCTGGACTTAAGTTTGAATAATTCTTAGATAATACAATTTTTACATAGTTGTAATCCAATACATTCAGCAGCTGCCAGGTTATAGAAATTTTGCCTAAACCATCCATCAGCTTTACTATATGGATGATATATCTATGAAACCTTGAAGCTGCATCTTTTTGGTTCAATTCTAGTAGTATTTCTGGGAGCGGTCTGCCTATAGTTCCCTTCAGATTTTGACAGAAAAGGTGAACCCATTTCTTTTCTTTTTGAAAAGTCTTTAAAGACAAAACTTAACTGAATTTTTTTTTTATTGAAAATTTTTAAAATTTTACAAAAAAGTTCCCTTCCCCAAACCCTCCCAACCCGCCCCAACCCTCCCCCAACCTTCCCAGAGCTGAATACAGGCTTAGTTAAAATTTAAAAGAAAAAATTTTAAACACAAATAAACCATATATAAATTTGGTTACAATAATTAAACAAATCATAAAATATTTTAACACCAGTATTTAAAAAACAGAAAGAGAAAGAGAAAAGAAACAAGAAAAAGAAGAAAAAAAAGAAAAAATATCTAAACAATATCTTAAACTTTAAATATAAATTATTCAAAAGCTAAATAATATTTTTTTATATCATACTTATATTGTATAAAATTTATCCATCTTTTCCATACCAAAAGGTACTTCTCTTGCGATTGATAGATAGCTTCTTAGTATTCTTGTAAGTCTTTTGAGTTTTGAGCCAATTTTGTCTCTCTTTGGTAAGATGGATATTTTAATGTGAAAACATAGTACAAACCTTATGTTCCATGTCGTATTGGTCCAATCAAAAGAACTGCCCAAATTGTTAGTTTATAAAGGGCAACTCTGAGAAACTGTTTCAGTCTCCTTAATTTAGTAAGCAGAAGATTTAGAAATGAGAACAACATGTGAAAGTATTATTGTGGCTCTAGCAATTCTTCTGAGCGGACTTATACTATTTGTATACAGCCAAATGCTCCTCTCTGATTCATGGGCAGATGGAAATATTTGCACTGATCTGCATTCTGACCAAGAGCTCTTACCCTGCTTTGCCACCAGCTTCCATGTGATTGGCTAACGTGACATCATTTGACCACACATCAAACTGCCATTTCCTGAGGCCCAAGACTCCGCAGTGAACTCTCCCACTGTGGATTCCAACTCGCATATTCACATTGACGCCCGTCACTTCTCGTACTAATCTGAGGAAAGATGCAGAGATAAATAAGCCCACTCCTACACAAACAAACTAAAGGAATGTAAGCATTTATAATAAGCAATTTTGCCTAAATATGCTTAAAGACTGCAATTCAAAATCAGACAGAAAAAAATAGGACGCAAGGTAGCTAGACAAGTGGGGTGGAGGTGTTCTCAGATGATGAAGTCAGTTTGCTTTCAGTTGGAAGAGCCCATATTTCACAGAAGTGGCAAAGACAAAGCAAAAAGCATACACACTAACCTCTGGTTTCCATTTCAAACCTAGACATAACTTGCTTATTCTAATGAACTTTAATAGCCATGTTGCAAAGACAGAAGGAAAGTGATTATAGAAAGAACCCTATTTGTTCTCACAATCCCATCATCAAACTTCCCACAGACGAAACACAATACATATGTGAAACAACTGCTTCAGAGTGATATATCTGGAGTTCTGTTATAGTCAACCAGCAGTTATTTCTACTTTAGTTGTTCCAACAGGGTCCAGTTTTAAAAAGTTTATAAGGTTGCTCCCAAAAGTAGCCTTTGTGGAATTTTGATTTTGAGAACAAACGTTTATTAGGAGGAACATAACAATTTGAAAGCAGATTATATCTCAGGATTAGAGAGAAATCTGTTAAGATTTGCCCTTGGAAGACCTTAAATGATCAGTTGAAAATGTTGCTATCGCTGCGTATTGTATTGGCCAGGATTAGTATTGTGATACAGTTGAGGGTGTAGCAGTCCTTTTTAAAGAACAAAAACAGATCTCATAGGGAAGATTCTTTATCAAATCAAGTATACAACTTTGTGACCATAAATAAAGTTGGAAGAGGCCTTGGAGGTCATCTAGTCCAACCCCCTGCTCAGGTAGGAAACCCTATACCATTTCAGACCAATGACTGTCCAGTTTCTTCTTAAAAACTTCCAGCGTTAGAGCATTCACTGCTTTTGGAGGCAGGTTGTTCCACTGGTTAATTGTTCTAACTATCAGGAAGTTTGATAGAGAAGATATGGAGACTACTGTAATGTTAAATCACAAATGGAAAACTTCTAGCCCTCAGGAAGCATATGATGCTCTCTCTCTCTCTCTTTTTTTTTTTACTCCTAGAAGACCCCCAAACTGTGCAACCAAAATGTGAATGATTTTTGGCTACAGATTTTCCCATAGAAAAATATGTGCTTTAAATCTCTAGTAGTCTATATGCATAAAATCAAGAGGAATCTGGCAGCACTTAAGTTTCCAACTAACACATTTTATTAAGGTGAGCTATTTTATGATTTATGATGAATGCATTTTATGTTTTATGGTCATGATTTATCACTATTACTTGTATGTACACTGAGAGCTTATGCACCAGAGACAAATTCCTTGTGTGTCCAACCACACTTGGCCAATAAAGAATTTTCTCTCTCTCAGTAAGCTCACTTTGTCAGATACACAGACACAGAGGCACACACATATTTTAAGACTATTTTTTTAAAAGGCACCTCCCACTGGAAAAAAAACTTGAAAAAAATCCTTAACTTCAAAAAGATTCTGTGATCATGCCTTAAACATTTCTTACATAAGGATTTGGTGCAATATAGTGGCTAATATAGCGAACTCAGAACTTCATACAAATTCAATAAAGATCAGTTCTCTTGGTGACCATGACTATTTGAAACATAATGGGGACATTAGAGGATAACACCAGCTTCCTCAGATTCTAACAATCCATCAGTTATCTCTGCAAATGCATTACAAAAATGCACAAGTCCGTGCAACGGTAGAATTAAAGGAACTGATGGGACCCCTCTTTGTCCTTCTAAGTCAGTGTTTCTCAACCTTGACAATTTTAAGGCATGTGGACTTCAACTCCCAGAATTCCACAGCCAGCAATGCTGGCTGTGGAATTCTGGGAGTTGAAATCCACATGCCTTAAAATTGTCAAGGTTGAGAAACACTGTTCTAAGTTCATAGAGAAGATGAAAAGACAAACATATAAAACAAGAATTTACAGTAGATCCCTCAAACACAGCTTAATCCTTCCCTTTCACAACTGCACAATTTGAAAGATAGAAACACACTCTAGTGACTGCTGGCTTAATTGTTAGCTTCATGCCTTGGACAGAGGATCATTATTCATTACTGCATCATTAACAGAACAGTGGAATTATATAATTTTGCAGATGATTTCTTAATGACCTAGTGGTTGCCAGCCAATCACTGCTATACACTGTCTTCTGCTATGCTACTCGCAGCCCCCAAGACGTGGATGTAAAAAGGAAATCTATGGATCCTTGCTTATTTGCTATATTTGCATGAGCATAGAATATTTTTATTTTTGTTATTATTAATTTATTACAGACCTTTTGCATGAATGAAAATAAATGTACTAGAAATAAGTAGAAAAATCAGGGAAAGTAATTATTGATCAATTGTTTGAAACATATGCAACTAAGTAAAATAATACCCTTAAGAAGGAATTCTTTGGAAACAATTTACAGCAATTATAGCAAATTAATCCCATTTAACTTCTTGAACGTTATTAAAAGTTTGCTTTGTAGATGCAGCTAATGAGCAGATTTTTTTTAATGCAACAAATCTTCAAGAAATATCAAATATGTTGCCAGGTTATTTAAATACTACAGGAAATCTGGAAGGGTCTTGGGTCCCATAGAAAACAATAGAGTGATATCAAAATTATATGGAGAAAGTTATACCTTTGGAAATATTTCAAACATTTTATGAAACTAAAGATATACCTGGTATTGTACATACTATTATGTTTACGTCACTGTAATTTTGAAAGGTGGCAAAGATCTGCTGTACATTTAGAGTCTCTGTCAAATGTTTGACACTCAGATTTGTAGAATTATATTGGCAAGAAGATTACAGAAGGTATTCCCTCTAACATTTCATCCTCTAACATTTCATCCTAAGTCAGTCTCATGAAAAAGCATTGTGCCTCAGTCAATACAAGACTTGAGGTTTCTGTAATAGCTTTGCATGCTAATAAACAAGAACCAGTTGGGTTGGCCTCACTCTATGCAGAAGAGTTTTGATTTGATTCAAATCTAATTTTTGGTTCAAATTTAGATGTGAATTACAATGTATTATTATAATTCATCTGTTTATGTAATTACTAATGGGTACATCTGGCTAGTAATTAAAATATATCAAATATGTCCTTTATTTCCTCTAATTTTAATTTGAAGCTGGAACTCTTGGCATGCCTAATAAAACAAACTGGTGAAATCCAGGGAGTCTAAATTTAAATTTAAGATATTATATGCAGATGATATTTTTTTCAATGATGATTAAGAAAACTTTTACTTCAATCTGAAATTATTATTCTGGGTAAATAGTAATTTGGAATAAATGAAATATTATCCCAGTCAGCAAGACGTTTCTGAGCAAATAGATGTTTATTTTCCAGGATCTATTATATATATGGAAATTATTGTCCCCTGGAAAATATTCTGTTTAAGCCATAAGAATATTTCAATAGTATTACTCAGATGAATGACGATATTAAAAGATGGATAAATATCTAATGTTTGTGGGAAAGTATTAATATTGTAAAATTAACTTTATACCAAAATTGATATATTATGAGAGACATGCCTCCTTTCCACTTAAATATTTTAAATATATTAATAAATTAATGAGCATTTCTTTATGGGAGTAAAAATTATGTTCAAGTACAGCTCTCTTATGATTAGGGTTTTAATTTTCTAGTTTTAAATAATGCCAAGAAGCATACTTGTTAACCACAATCAAGTACTGGAATAAAAATGATATTAACTATTTATAACTATAGGCTCAGCTTCAGTGTTACTAATGAGCACCCATATGATCCTGGAAAAGTTCTTGGTATTAATCATAGCGGAAACCTGGTTACTTTTCAGCAGTCAATTTCATTTGATTGGATAAAAAAAATAAATTTGATCTTTTTTTCTTGTGAGAATGTAATATTCTAACATCTCATCCAAAGTTCTGTTCCCTTGATGTGTATGTGATGTCATGATATATATAGAAAAGAGGCAGGGCTTGTGTCACAACGCTGCCTCCATCCCCCAGAGCCCAATTATGTCCCCTGTGGATTGCTGCTTGTTTGTTTGTTTGTTTGTTTTTTAAAAAAAAAACAGCATGAATTGATAAAGTAAATAAGATGCCTTCTATATAGTTAGAAATTGTAATAAAGGCCTCTGATCAGGTCTGGCCTTAAGACAGTATTTTGACCTGCCACACAATCCAAAGGAGTTTAGTGAGGTTGTTAGTAGAGTATGTGGCATTTGCAAAGACTTGCACTATGTTTACAACAAGAGTTGGAAATAGGTGTGGAGGAATACTCCATTCTCTGTTTACAAATCGTCCCTTGTCAGCTTTCAAAAACCTGGTTCCTGCTTTATGTGGGATGAAAATTATTTAACAATCTTTACCTCACTTCTAAAACTGGAGTGAGAGACTTTCTGTTCTCACTACCTCCTCGTCTTCCCTGATGAAGAGAGAATGCTTCTCAGACAAATGAAAGTAGTAAAGATTAAAAAGCTGAGTTGGCAGGCATTATAATTGCTGGACCATTTAGGAAGCTCTTCTGATAAATTTGCATAGCTTTTTTGCCTTGCAAACTTTCAGCAATTAGTTGATAAAAGTGTAAGAATTTAGAAAATTCTTAAATTCTTTACCCTGCCTTCACAGAAATCTATAAGGTACCCTGAAATAATAATAGGTGCAACTTAGAAAAAGCAGGGTGCCTCTACTTTCTATTAAAATTAATGGAAATAAGCAATCAATCAAATGCTTGCATTACATTAATGTTAAGGTACCTTTTGGTATCCAAGAGCTTAATAGGTCAAAACAACTCTAGTGTCTTCCCCAGGTGATGGCATTGCAACTTCCAGACTTTTTATATGTGTCTGTGCGTCGCACAAACATACACACATATGCTTTTTGAGATTCAGCATAACCTGGGATCAATCTAGCCTTGAGGGAATTAAACTGGGGTAGGAGTAGCCTCTTATTGTAGAAGTGTTTACATGGAAGCCAGCCTATCTGAAGCTTCTCTAACACTGTGTTCATACAGAGGCCAGGAAATGTTGAATTAGCATGGTTTGTGCTAAGTGAAGCAAGTTATCAGCTTAGCAAAACCCTCAAAGCTCAAGCTGGTTCAATTTTAGCTATGTATCAGAGTACTGATAGCTCTTGACTTACAACCATTTGTTTAGTGACTGAAGTTACAATGGCACTGCAAACTTAGGCATGGTTTTCACACTTACGACCATTGAAGCATCCACATAGTCATATGGTCAAAATTTGGGTGCTTGGCAACTGGCATATATTTATGATGTTTGCACTGTCCCAGAGTCATTGACTATAGCAGTAGCACTTCTAGCACTTAGAATTATATACTGCTTCACAGTGCTTTTACAGCCCTCTCTAAGCGGTTTACAGAGTCAGCGTATTGCCCCCAACAATCTTGCTCCTCAGTTTACCAAACTCGGAAGGATGGAAGGCTGAGTCAACCTTGAGCCAGTGAGAATCGAACTGCCGAACTACTGGCAGCCCACAGTCAGCAGAACTAGCCTGCAATACTGCATTCTAACCACTGTGCCACCACAGCTCTTTAAACCAGGGGTCCCCAACCTCTGGTCTGTGGACCAGTACCGGGCCACAGCATGCCAGCAACTGGGCTGCACAAACAAGCAAAACCCCATCTGAGAGATGTAGGCAGCACACAAAACCATGCGCCCTCCAGTCCACGGAAAAACCTCTTTCCACGGAACTGGTCCCTGGTGCCCAAAAGGTTGGGGACCTCTGCTTTAAATGATTACCATGTTTAACCTTCTCAGCTGGCTTCTGACAAGCAAAGTCAATGGGGCAATCGCGATTGCATGATTCATTTAAAAATTGCAGTGATTCGCTTAACAACTGTGGCAAAATAGGCCATAAAATCCAACTGACATTTTGGGCTTAATTGTGTCATACGTTTTCCTGTACAGGGGAAATGTGGACATTGATGTGGAATGTTTTAATCTTAGTGTCATCCAGATTCAGACTGGCCTCTGACTAATACCACTTCAAGATGGAAGCTTCTATTGACAAAGTTGTCATCAATGTAACATTTTGAAGAAAGGGAAATGAGGCAAGTTCATGATTATTACTGATATTAGGATTTATTTTTTACATTTATATCTTGCCTTTCTTCTAAGGAACCCATAAGCAGTCACTCCTTATTTTTTTTTTTCATTATAATAACCTTTGGAGGTAGGCCAGATTGAGCTCCAAATTATCCACTAAGCGCCATGTTTAAAACGAAGTTTCAACAGTGTCAATCCGTCCCTTTAATTGCTACATCACATCACTATGCAACATTATGAAAAATGGTGCCAACATACATTTGCATTATTACTGAATTAGCATTCCAGTTGAGGATGTCATTAAAGATCAGTCTATACCTAACCTCTCCAATCTGATGCCTTATCATGTGGTGGGCTACAACACCTAGAATTACTATCGGGCATTGGCACTACTGACTGGGAATTTCAGAAACTATAGTTTTAAAGCATTTGGCATATTCATTTGATATATGGTCATTACTCCACCGTGGGAAGTGTATACTTACGAAATGGCTTCTATCATATCCATTCCCATTTCAACACAACAGTGTGCATGGTCTGCTCTCGCCTCAGGTAATCCAGATACACAGTAATAGCAATCACCTAAGATTTTTATACGTAAACAGTGATTCTCCTGCAAAACAGAAGGGGAGAAATGCACTTTTATTTCATGATCCAGGATGTTGACAGGCTGCCTGTGAAGACAATGGACAATTTGCAATAGACCAAAATATGATACCACCATAATTGAGGAAGCAAAGAATGAACCCTACTTACAGCAGCAAGCTTATCAAATCTGGCAAAGAGTTCATTCAGTGTCATGACCAACTCCTGAGCAGTACACTGGGAAGCGAGACTGGTAAAACCCTCAATGTCTGCAAAGAGGATGCTGTGGGAGAGAGAGCACGAAAAAGAAGAGGAGAAACAGACATGGTTCAATAAAAGATACTCTTCAATTCAATTCATACTCTTCAGTTCTCCTTTATCTCTTTTATCTTTAAAAGTGCAGATAGTTCAGGAGGGATGTTTATACTGAATATGAGCAACCTAGTCAATGGATGCTTTATATCTGCTCTGTATGTGAAAAAGTCTCATGATAGGCAACAATCAGCAGGTACTTGATCGATAGATAATGGAAGGTAGTTTGTTTGCTCTTTGTTGTTGAATAATTTCTAACCTAAAACAGAGCAGGGGTGGTCAGGTTTTTCTAGATGAGGACCCTACTTAGTTTTGGAGTGCATTTCAGTGCATTCTCCAAAAATAGTTTGTTAGGCAAAAGCACATAATTAAATTGATTTCTTTTCTGTTCTCATTTGATATATATAGGCATTCTTAATTGATTTTGCCTTCTGTCAAATTAAATTAGTTAACAATTCTGGAGGTTTCTCAAAACTGCACCCAGGGTTTTCATGTGTGATTTGAATCTCTGACTATATAGATACATAATATACTGTATATAGTATATAGCTTCAAGATAAAATTTTACATATTCTAAGAAATTACAGTTCTCATACTTTAAGACATATCCAAATTCTTCAACTCATATGAAATATACTGTATACCCTCATATATAATATAATGGTATACCCGTATACCATTCATGGATAAGCAAAGTAAAGGTAAAGGAGTCCTAAGGATTTTACTCTGCTAGTTGTTGCCGATTCTATGGGACAGTGCTCATCTCTCTTTCAAGGCCATTGAGCCAGCACCATCTGAAGACATTTCTGTAGTCGTGTGGCCAGCATAACATCATGGGGCACTGTTACCTTCTCACCCAAGTGGTACCTATTTATACACTCGCATTTGCATGCTTTCAAACTGCTAGGTTGGCAGGAGCTGGAGAGAGGATGGGAGCTCACCCCACCACGTGGCGCTCAGGCTTCAAACTTGGGTTTCCAGCTTTTCAACTAACAAGCTCAGCGCCCTAACCGCTGAGCTACCACACCGGCCTTCAGGGATAAGCTGTCCCTCAAAATTTTAACCAAAATACCATGAACAATACACCAATGGATAAGCTGAATGCCAATTTTCATGGTATTTTGGTTAAAAGTGCATATTTTCCTCATAACACCAACTCTGGATATAGGTTGGTCTGAGATCGAATGACTGGCCCAAAGGGACCACTAGAACTCATAGACTTCTGCTTTCTAGGACAGCACTGAACCACTACGCCAAATTGGTTCTGTCTCACATGCCAGAGAAATCATCATTATCATCATCACTACCATAATCTAGCCATAAATTTTATATCAGGATTAGGAGAAAAAAGTCATGAGGTATAAAAAAAAACTCCAAGAAACAAAAACCAAAAACCAACTGATCTTGAAAGATTTCAAAAGCTATCATAGGCACTTCCCAAAAATAGGAATTTGTCTACCTACAAAACAGTCAACATGGTGAAAGAGTCAGGCACAAAACATTTATTTATTATTAGCCAGATCAATTGATAACTATCACTTCATCTTCTTATTCGCTTCTATCCCAACTCATCTTCAACATTTTTTTTGAAAAGGAAATATAATTTTGATCTTCAATGACACACTGTTTTTATTAACAATTATGTGATCCAAAAACATTCTCCTGAAATAAGAATGATACCTGAAGCTAACCCTTTTGTTTATTATATACATCAGTTTCACACTTTATATTTGTCTATGTTTTAAAAATCTTTTTTTTAAAAAACTACATAATGCACAGAAGATATGCACAGAAGTACCAAGATCGATATTTGCAGACACATAGAGAATTCCAGCACTACATAAACATAAATTTGGGCGGGGTGGGTGGGTAACAATTCATTTTTTACACATTAACAAAATACAAAATTACTGTACATAGAATACAAGTACAAATAGATGACACCCCCATCCAGCAGAAAGTCAAGGTAGATGGCTACTACAGCAACATAACGTATTTGATATTTAATTTAATAACATTAAGTCAAATATTATGTGCAGCTATGATAATCTGGATAATACTGAGGGTCAGAACATAAAACTCACCCACTTTCCATTTTGACTCACCTAACTGCCTACCACTGGATGCTTCAGTTCCCCTTTCCACATATCACTTGAGTCTGCAGTGTGAAGTAACACTTAAACTTCAATTCAAGGTTAATGGATAAAATAATTCCACTCATTCTTTTCAAAATAGTGATTATTTCTGGTGAAGTAATTCTCAGAAGGCTATGGATAGAGTTTATCCACAGAGCAACAGTAATGTAGTTTCTCCTATCCTTGAGATGGGAAGAAAATATACTGATATGAAAAACACTGTCCCAAAGCCTATTTTTATTGCATTGCAGCAACAAGATTGATCATCTTTTGCCCTTAAAGAACGCAATCTGGGGCTACCATCAGAACAGAGATGGGTAAAGACCTTTATCTTCTTATACAGCATCACATATAGACAGGGAAATCAACCATTGACACTAGTCTTAATATACAGTAGGGCAGCTGAACTGGGCTGAGAGCGAGTGACTGGCCCAACATCACCCAGCTGGCTTTTATGGCTAAGATGGTTCTTGAACCTACAGTCTCCTGGTTTCTAGTCTGGTGCTTTAACCACTAGACCAAACTGGTTATACTGGTATGTTCATAATTGTTGGGAGAAATGAGAAGATATTACTACCCGATGCCTCGCTTGTGGGCTTCCCAGGTATTTGATTGGCTTTAGTCTGATCTATCCAGGTTTGACATTCTCACATGGGTAATGGTTGTTGTCATTTCTCAATTCCTATGTGGCTGATCTTGTTTCTTGCCAGAACAACAGGCTGGAAGAAAACTGACCCCTGGCTTCCCACTCTATCCTGTCAATTCTGAGAAATAAGACAATAGCTCTTAAATTTCATCATCTAAAAGTCTAACTCTATCAAATCCTATTGAAACCAATAGGATTTGCCAAACACCGCCTGTCCCATTCAAGTAAAACATAACCGAAATACTCTGCAAAGGAGCAAAGGAACAACATCACTTCAAGGAAAGAAAGTTCCACAGAGCAAATAATTCTGACTAAATAACTGGCCTAGTTTCCCAAATAATACCCTGAACAAAAATAGAAACGAATTGACATACTAAAGCTAAGAGCTTTATTTAAAGTGCCAGGGAATACTGCCGATTCAGCCTTAGTCAACCAGCTGAGTATTGTGGAAGCACCTTACAAATTTATTATTCCTAGTCCTGACAGGAATAGTGTCAGCAGTTTCTGCTCTCCTTTTTTAAAAGTCCTGCAGCAGAAAATTAAAAAAAAAGACTTTTAAACAAAGCAGAGACTTCCAGATTGGGTGGCCTGAATCCTTGGAAGAGCTGTGGATGCAAAATAGGTCAAACAAAAATAAGAATAGGACCTTAGCTGCTCAATGTTAAAAGAACCTTGGGAGGGGGGGGGGAGAAGGAAGATGACAAAAGTAGGCAGCATCTTCCCACATCTTTATTTTCCATTTTTTTTCAACAAGTGGTTAACAGAATTCAGTTTTGACTTCGCGCTAGGGTTTCATACTGTATTACACAAATACTTCGTATTTCTGATAGTTTGTATCGGGAAGAAAGAGAATGAGGAATACAGAGGCTCAAAGTTCAGCTAATAATCCAAGACCCTTCATCTCCAGGCCAAGCCTGAAAAGTACCCCCAGTCACTTACTCTGGAATCTCTCAAGGACAGGAGGGTGTCTTAATTGTTGCAACTGATATTGTCAAACTATTCTTGCCAGCCAGAGTAGTTTCAACAAGAAACTACCCGAGGTCACCTAGGAGGATCCTAGCAGAACCTTTTCTCTTACTTGATTCAAAGAAGTTCTTACTGGGTTCAACCTCCCTTTCAAGTAATGGTGGACCAAGTGCAGCCTATACTCTTCAAAACAACTGCAAAAAATGCTCCTGCTTTAATGCTATTTTAAGGATGCCCCTAAACCTGCCAACTCCAAAGCCCCTCTTTTCTCTGATGGATAATATGTTAAAAAGACTGTAAGGGAATGCATTATGAACTTGTTCTCTTCCATAGCCATTCTTGTAAGATGGTGCAGGGTACGGTATGAGGCAACCCACAGAGGGCAAAATATAATCTAATTTAGTTGTAGAATTATAATGATGTCTGATATTCATAATAGGTTTTCTGAGTGGCAGAAGGGCTGATAAACACATTAAATTATCATATAAGGAAGACACGAAAAGTTTACAAGGGTAAGAAATATTTATTCTGGTCTCTAGGATTGCAGAAGAAATAAGATCAGAATGTAAGGTTTGTCTTGAGACCTTCTGAATCTGAGCCTAAGGGAGTTTCATGGAACACAGATATTCTTTCCACTCAAAATGTCACACTGAGTTAGGATTTAATTTTGTTGGTTCCTTTGTGCGAGTATCTGCTTAGAAACTATTTTGAAATGTAAGCGTTTGAAAGAAATCTGCTCACATTGGGTTTGATTCATTTTGATCTTTCTGTTATTCAACAGGAGCATTTGACATTTAAAAGCCTGCAAAATTCACCAAATTGTACTGTCCTTCTTCAACTTAAACCAACACCATCATCATTCTGGAGCCAGGAGCCCCTTCTGAATCTTAATGATCTCAAATCTAACAAATTCTCTCCCCCCTCACCACACACCCTACAATTCTTTGCTATCATTCATAGTTAATTTACAGGTAGAAGTGAAAGAGGAGGTTTCTTATGGCTATTTCAGTGAAGGCCATAGCTCCTTTGTTTTTGCAGCACTTAAAAAATAAAGCAACTCTGATCTGCCAGCATAATACCAATCCTCTTGTTAACTGCAGTGTTTTTCCTGTTCATAGCTTTTCACATCCAATTCTTCAGTTCAGTCATCCCAATAATTTTTTTGTCTTGCTACTTACCCTCCCCCACCTCAGTCTTTTTTCATTATTATTTTTAGGTGTATAAGAACCACTGCAATCTGAATGATGCTTGCAATGCCATACTATTTGGTCAGAAGATCTATATCATACCGCAGGAGACAAAATATTGATTCACCATCTAGGGAGGCTTATGTTGGCATAATACGAGGGCAATTCGGAAATAAATCTCCATTTGGTTATCAATGACAGACACTCGCAGATACAGAACTTTTATTATACGCATTAGAAAACTACAACATTACATTACTTTTTGACATAATTGCCATTCAAATTGAGGCACCTGTCATAACGTCTTACGAAGTTTGAAATTCCTTAGCAATAGTCTCTTGGCGCCAAATCTGGGCTATGGGGGACGTGATCAAAAACATCTCAACGGAATTGCTTCAAAAGTTCTTGGGTGCGTCTAGCGGTATGTGGGCATTATCCTAAACCAACACCACACTGGAAGTGGTGCCATAGAAAATCCCGCCAAATGTGAAGATGCCAAAGTAGTACTGTTAGTGAATTTCATGGAGCGTGGTTTGACCATCAATTCAGAAATCTACTGTGAATGTTATGAAAACTCAGATGAGCCATCCATAATAAGCGTCGGGGCATGCTGACTTCCGGTGTGGTGTTGGTTCACGATAATGCTTGCCCGCACACCACTAGACACAACCAAGCACTTTTGAAGCAGTTCCGTTGGGAAGTTTTTGATAACCCCTCCATAGCCCAGATTTGGCATCGAGCGACTACTACTAAGGAATTTCAATCTGAATGGTGATTATATTGAAGAGTAATGTAATGTTGTAGTTTTCTAATGTGTATAATAAATGTTTTTTGACCAGGTGACAAAATTAGTGGACCAGAGGAATGCTGTGGATATAATTTATTTGGATTTCAGTAAGGCATTTGATAAAGTAGACCACAACCTACTACTTGATCAGATAGAAAAATGTGGGTTAGACAGCATCACCACCAGATTGATTCGTAACTGGCTGACTGACTGTACTCAATCGAACTGCATCTACATAGAGGGAAGTGTGTAGTGGGGTGCCCCAGGGCTCTGTTCTGGGCCCAGTGCTTTTCAACATCTTCATCAATTATTTGGATGAGGGGATAGATGGGGAACTCATCAAATTTGCAGACAACACCAAGCTGGCAACACTCCAGAAGATAGGCTTAAGGAATAGCCAACACTCCAGAAGACAGGCTTAAGATACAGAAGGATCTTGACAGACTTGAACATTGGGTGCTATCTAACAAAATGAAATTCAATGATGAATAAAGTAAGGTTCTACATTTAGGCAAGAAAAACCAAATGCACAGGTATAGTATAGGTGGTACCTTGCTCAACAGTGGTAACTGTGAGAGGGATCTCGGAGTTCTAGTGGATAATCACCTAAATATGAGCCAATAGTGTGCTGCAGCTGCCAAAAAAGCCAACACAGTGCTAGGCTGCATTAACAGAGGGATAGAATCAAGATCACGTGAAGTATTAATACCACTTTACAATGGCTTGGTAAGGCCACACTTGGAATACTGCATCCAGTTTTGATCACCGCGATGTAAAAAAGATGTTGAGACTCTAGAAAGATTACAGAGAAGAGCAACAAAGATGATTCGGGGACTGGAGGCTAAAACATATAAGGAACGGTTGCTAGAATTGGGTATGTCTAGTTTAATGAAGAGAAGGACAAGGGGTGACATGATAGCAGTGTTCCAATATCTCAGGGGCTGCCACAAAAAAAGAGGGAGTCAAGCTATTCTCCAAAGTACCTGAAGGCAGGACAAGAAGCAATGGATGGAAACTAATCAAAGAGAGAAGCAATCTAGAACTAAGAAGAAATTTCCTGATAGTCAGAACAATTAATCAGTGGAACAACCTGCCTCCAGAAGCTGTGAATGCTCCAACATTGGAAGTTTTTAAGAAGAGACCGGACAGCCATTTGTCTGAAATAGTATAGGGCAGTGGTGCCGAACCTATGACATGCGTGCCAGAGGTGGCACTCAGAGCCCTCTCTGTGGGCACATGTGCCGTCACCCCCATGGTGCCCTCCTCACCAGCAGCCCCGCAAGAGGAGAGTCACCCCCAGGCGCAGCCTGCGTGGAGCAGCGCAGCCAAGGACATGGCAGCCAGGCAGCAAGGACAAGACTCCGCCCTCATGCCCCATTGCACACAGATGATGCTGCGGGGCGCAGGCAGAGGGCATGGCCACCATGGTGTTGCAGGGCTGCCTGGGCGATTTGCTGCGGTGGGCCGTGGAGGTGGTAGGTGACACTGTAGGTGGGCGGGGGTGGGGGTCGGGGCAGTTTTGGGGCATTTGGTGTCTAAAAGATTCACCATCATTGGTATAGGGTTTCCTGCCTGAGCAGGGGGTTGGACTAGATGACCTCCAAGGTCCCTTCCAACTTTATTATTATTGTTGTTGTTGTTGTTGTTGTTATTAGTAGTAGTAGTATTAATGTTCTGTATCTGCGGGTGTCTGTCATTGATAACCAAACGGAGGCTTATTTCCTAATTGCCCTCGTAGAAACAGTCACTTCTCATTTTCTAGTATTACCACCTTTTATCTTCAAAAATACTTATTTTATGTTTATTATTATCACACGTATTATTGTGACATTTATAAACTTCGCATAACATTATGGGTGAGGGATATTGTGTGAAGGACAGCGGGGTTTTTTTCCCCCTTCTGTTCAATTGTGTCCGATTCTCAGAAACTGCCTGGACAAGTCCCTGCTTTGCAAGTTTTCTTGGCAAGGTTTTTCAGAAATGGTTTGCCACTGTCTCCTTTCTAGGGCTGAGAGAAAATGACTGGTCTAAGGTCACTCAGCTGGCTTTGTGTCCAAGGCAGGGCTAGAACTCAGTCTCCCAGTGTCTAGCCTGGTGCTTTAACCACTACACAAAACTGGCTCCAAGGGACAACCAGTGCAAATTAAATTCACAGAGCCTACTTTAAAAGCTACCGGACTGCAGCAAGATCACCCAGCTCTGATGATATCATTTCTTTCCATTTGCTGATGCTATCTTTATTACGATCCAACATTTATTATTTTCTGAAACATACAATTGTCCCTTGCTTACTTGAAGGATTTAGACGTCTTATTTCACTTACTTGCAGATCTTAAACCATTTGTTTGTTTGTTTATGTCACCCATCTCCCTACAAGGTGAAAAGCTATTAGAAACAAAACCATGGAAAAGACAAAGACAAACAAGCTCACATATCCAAATGCCTCAACAATACATACAGAGAAGAAACTGCAACACCAGTTTCCATAAAGAGGCATGTGTGTGGAAGATAAAGTCCAGTTTGGATATTGCAATTGGGACTAAGTCCATCTTATCAAAACACATGGCTCTACTGCTTGGAAAGGTTCACTCTGGCATGTCCACGGGTTGTTGGAAAAGCTATTGTTGATTCTTAAAAAGTTTTAAGTGAGAAGATAAGGTCCACAAGAGGATTGTGGGGTTACATTATAGGAATACAGTCTTCTTTGGGGGGAAAGTCCAACACTGTATTTACCCTCTTAAAAATCTATATTTACAGCAGGTTTGGATTGAATCAAGACTTAGTCATATTTAGAATACAAGTAATCCTCAATTAATGACTATTTGAACAGCACTTTAAAAAGTACTTGAACTTACAATAGTCACAGCGTTTCCATGGCCATGTAATCACAATTTAGGCTCTTGGCAACTGATGCACTTTTAAGACAACTGCAGCATCCCCTGCACAACTGGTTTCTGATAAGCAAAGTCAATGAGGAAGCTGTCAGTAAGTTGCAAGCTGCAGTCACATGAAGTCCCACTTAATGACCACAGATGATTTGTTTAACAACTATAGTGGAACCTATGTCATAAGTTGGGTGTGATTATGTGAGATTTCATTTAACAACTGTGTTGCTTAATGATGGAAGTGCCAACTGTAGTTGTTAAGTAAGGGCTACCTGTATATTCACTGAAATGATTGAAATTGTCAAGAATAATATGCAACCCATTAATTTACATAGATTTACTCCGTTTGGATATACTTCAATTCTAGGGGACAATTGATACTTGTAGATGAATAGAAGGCAATTAGGATAACAATTCTAGTTATTTTTTTCATTTTATTTTTTCAAATATATGCTTGCAGTTTTCTCTTGTGCACTTCGGAATATACACTGATCACCAACAGACTATAGTAAACTTAGTTCTTAGGAAACCACAATGGGTTAATGCTCTTTTCTTCACAAGGCCGGTTGAAAGGCCGTCAGTCAATATTCTTTCAAGAGAAACTTCACTTTTTTTCCTCCAAAGATATGTCATGCTTCTTCACAAATGACCTTTCTTCTCATAAATGCTTTCTATAAAGTCACGTAAACTCGGGAAGACAAATTTTGGCACCAGCAATACTCTAAAAATATTTCCTTTAATAGTAGATGATTCCTCCTCTTCTTTTAATATACTGTACTTTTGAAGCTACTTTTAAATCTATTATAAAGATTGCTGTTAGGTGCAGGCGCCCTTTTAAGTAATTTTCTCTCAAAACTGTTCAGTGTTTTCCTCCATCTCTCTAATGGGGAAAAAAGGAGCAGAACCAGTGATTTCAGCAAAGACTACCAAGCAAAGCTATGGCCTACAATGTAAAGTCTTAATTACATCTCCAAGCACAACAGATTGCTGCTGTAGAATGGTAATCATTATAAAAAATTTAAGGTACCCTTAACTTCCCTTTTGAATCTGCCTGGAGTTTAAGTTCAGTGCTGAAGAGTTAAGATAACTGGCACCCAAAAAGGGGGGTTTTCATTGAATGGTGTGATAGTCAAGAACATGAGATTGTGATGTACCACTTAAAGTCCACTCATCTATGGCTGGATATAACCCAGAGCTCCTACACAGGTTTTGCTCTTATTCTACTTCTGCATATAGACATTTAGACTGTGTTCTATCAAGTTTCTTCCCAAAATGTTAATTATTTTATTTTGTAGCTCAGAGAAGAGGCTGTGGAATTACGTCTGAGGAGAGCAAAACTGGAGTAGGAAAATGGATGTCCAGAGTGGAGAGTTCAATCTTTATGTAGCACTTGTTTTGGGATGTTATGTGCCAGGACCACTCATCATACATGGACGTGGGTTTCACAGCATTGCCATGAAAACTAAATGCACATATTTAGCTTGTTATTCTCTTCCCAAAGTTCAGAATTTGAAATAAATTACAATGATTCCACAGAAGTAACAACTGACAAAAGAAGAATTGACATATAATTGGGCAGATATCTGGCTTCTGGACATTTGTTCAAATTACTGAAAAGTTACTACTCTAACAATTCAAAGTTTTCCTCTGAATAAAAAACTAAAGACTTTTTTTTCTGCAAAAAAGTAATTTGAACATTAAATAAATTATTAGGGTGATTGAATCTAAGCTAGATCATCTACTTCAACCTATGCTTACATAATGTACTGAATGATGTATTAAAAATCACATAACCTCCATTATTTACATAGGTGACCATACATCAACAGGTTTTTTTTCTACTGGATAAACTTAAATCTCTGAAGAATCATTTATACCTCACTGCAACAAAACCTACTGACATTGCAACTTCTTAAAAGCCCATATTAGTTCTTTGGGTTACATTAAGCCTGTAAGATGAGAAGGATGAAATTAGAAATTTCCACTTATATCCTTGACTGCCTCAGAAACAACCCTAGTCATCAAAAGCATTTGGTCACATTGCAACATACAAATCTGCATATGTAGACTAAGATAAGTTCTCTATGAGCAGGAATAGTGCATGTGCGTGCACACACACACACACACACACACACACACATCTTACTTTATTTGAGTTGTAAATTTTATCCTTTGGATGGTTAAGAGTCAAGCATTTTCTAAGAGCTATTATTTTATTGTTAGCATAACTATCTAAATATAATAATAATTTCATCAGTTTATATTGAAGCCATTATTCTGGCTAATATTATCTTTCTCAGCTATTTTGTTTCTAATGGCCTATGAACAACCATGTTCTCATCTCCCTGCTTTTCAGCAAGTTCCCCCTCTTAAAAGCAGTTGTTTGCTTCTCTGGCATCCATAAATATGATTTAAAAGCAGTGATGGTGCTATCTAAAGGCTCTGATGTTGGTGGTCTAATTTCAAATACAGCATAAAAGTCTCAAACAGTTGGCAATCTGGCATTAACCACACCAATTAGGGCAGGCTATTTCTAATTCAAAAGCGTAAACAGTAACACATTGATGAGCCATGCTGTGCTATTTTGACTTCAGCTGATTTCTTTTCAGACAGTTTGATGAGACTAAAACAGTAAATTCAAGCATTTCTATTTGTGTGCTGGTACAGAACTTCTTCATCTGCTTCCTTGGAATCTGGCCAGTTAAAACCAAACATTCTAGTTTTAGCGTTTTACAAATTAAGATACTCAGACGGATAAAGGATACAATCACTGCTTGCTAGACAAGAAAAACATCTCCTGCTTACCACCCAAGTCAAGGAGATTCAAACCTTGAAAAGTAAAACGAGCTATGGAGTCAGGTTTTCCCTTTCTACTTCTTTCATAGAGAAATTCCTCAGCATTTCACATCTTAAATGGATTTTGCTGGTTAAATGCAGTGATGGGATTCAACCGGTAGCTAAATTTTGTTGAGTTCAGAGAACTGGCTGAATGTACCCCGCTTCTGGAAGTCCATTCTAGGCCTGGGAGGCCTGAAGGAGGCCTCGCAGGCCTAGAATGGCCTGCTGGAAGTGCGGGGATGCCACTTCTGGAAGACCATTCTAGGCCTGGGAGGCCTAGGCCTGCATCCACGCACAGAACCAATTGTTCAGGGATTTGAATTCCACCACTGGTTAAATGTATAAGATAAAGGTCTACAAGCCACCCAAATGTAGCCACATGAAACATGCATACCCTGCTCCTGTGTGATCTTTTACATAATATCGATAGCAACAAACATTCTGTTTCCCCCAGTGCCCCCTGCCCCTCCCCCAATTTCTCCAGTCCATGAATTAGGGAAAGAGAAAACTAGTAAATACAATACCAATTCATTCAACTTCAAGTTATCAAAGCCACAGGTTTATGACTCAGTTTGGTTTTAACTTAGTAAGCTGTATTGTATGAATTCAGCCACTGTAGTATTTAAGCAAAACTAACCAATATTGCTCTGGTCTTCCCATGCAATTTTTCTCTGCAAGAGACATCTAAGTGTTCTGAATTAACAAGACACACCAAAGAAGAACTCTTGAAAACAGTTGTGCCTATGTTCTATTTTGAAATAAAAAAGTGTAGCCTGGGAATGTGTAACCTAAAGTCTTCCAAAGTCTTGAATATGGCTATCTAAAGTCCTTTTAAAATTCCTAACCAACTTGTAATTTTTAATGTGATAGAAGATGGAAAATATTAAACACATAGGAAATAATCACATTCAACATACTTCATGTGCTTCCTTTATCTACTTTGGCACTAGCATGCCATTCAAACACCACAAGCAGACCCTCATAGTGTGGGAAGAGTTGTGTACCTCTGGGATGGGAATACAAAGATTCAGCAGAGGACATGCGTGTCTCCCCCATTTCCTTCCTTTTTATAGAATTGCTATGTTGAGTAATGGATCCAATCCCACTCCTTTCCCTCTGCACATACCTGACATTGTCATGTTTCTGGATATAAATTTTATGAAACATCATATCTTCTTTTTTGGCATTAATGTCAGCTTTCATCTCCATGGCAACATGGCGAGGCAGTACAGAAAGCAGGAGACGCTCCTGTGGAATCAGACAGATAAACCAAATAAAACACCTGCTCTTGCTTCAATTTACAACACAAACATGTCTCTCTTTGAAGATCATGCTAGCAAAATGAAACTGTTATTCTGTGATGGAAACAGAGAACCAAATGTATTTCCCATAAAGCCCGCCCTTATCAAGTCATCTAAGATTCTATTCCACTTAGTCAATAAGCAAATCAGGGATGTCATACAGAAAGGGGTTTCCTCCAGTTACAGTTTGGATGGCCAGCTGGCCTTAGTCCCCAATTCAGTTGTGAAATTTCAACTTTCTTATGTGGCTACAAGTCCACTTTCTTATATTAGCGAGGTTTTGTCTATATAGCCATAAGAACATAGGTAACAGCAAGTATTATGAAGGAGAAAAAAGTCATTACTTAGGTCCACTTCTTGATTTTCTTTTTCTTTGTATGCTATAACATATAGTCACCTGCAAAAACGTAGGCGTGAAATTTTATGTTCCAATAGGTGAACAGAAACTGTCACAACCTCTACAAAGTTAACTACAGCGAAGTTCTACATACCTGGATATTGACATTATGTGCATTTGTTTACAGAATCAAAGTAAGAAAATAGCAAATATGGCTGGTGCAGAAGTTTTGACACCCCTCCAGTCAGTATTTCATGAGGATCATTTGGCAGGAATAATGGCTTTCAAAATAATAGTTTCTTTTAGCCAGCTTAGAATCTTTCTGTTCTTGATTTTGAAAGCTTTCCCCACTCTTCCTTGCCATTTTTTCCCAACTCTCCCTTGCTAGCTTAAAATCATTCCCTGGCCTCCTTGCATGCATCTTTTCAAGGATGCTCAAGTCTGGGAATTGTGAAAGTCATTATCTTTCTTTCCTATAAATATTTCATATTTGATTGGAAAGTGCATTTTGGGTTGTTGTCTTACTGAAATATCCAATCTCTTTTCCATTTCAATTTTTTCACTGACGGTGGGACCATTATTTCTGGCACACATTGATAATTTGACTCCAAACTATCATTCAATCCATTTTTCATTCCAATATTTCCTGTGTCACGGACTGCCACAATACCCCACAATATAACAGAGCCCCCCAACCAACACCATAGTATAATTGAAAGATTTATTTTCTTGGAATATATCATCCTTTTTCTCCAAATGCATCTTGTGTGGCTCTGAACAAACACAATTTTATTTCAAAAGTTCAAAGCACTTTTTCTAAAATATTTCAGGCTTATCAAGATTTTCTTTTGCATGCTTTAAACAATGGCTTTTGTGAGGAGATAAGTGGCAAGGTTTCCTTTTATCAACACTCCATTCAGAGTACTGTTTTATAAGCCAAACTATACTGCAGACATATGTTTTAGTGTCAACTAACCCTCACAGCAGCTTGTCTGTAGTGATTTGTGGGTTTTATTTTACAGATCTGACCACTTTTTCCTAGTTCTCCATATTTTGCCTTGATTTCAACCATTCTATATAGCTAGCATTCCTTAACAGTGTTTCTCAAAACTGAAACTGCTAGTTGGAAGCATTTAGACATTTTTTATAGTTTTAGACATTTGTTATAGTCTTCCCTGGCTTTGTAAGAGTGAATGCTTAGGCAGCTGTTTAGAGAAGCCCCTGATTGTTGAAAACAGACAGAGAAATAATCAAATGTAAGAGGTTAGAAGGCTCACAATATTTGTTTACCTATGAAATTGTTCTTCTGTGGCATCTTATGCTTTGTGATAGCTTGTATCAGCTCACAAAAACTGATCGTTAAAAAGTTTGTGGAATTTTGCAAGCTGGTTTGAGAGCACAGATGCCACAACACTTAGGGCACAACAGGGCTAAGGTAGTAATGAAGCCAGTTGTTATGGTTTCCAGCACATTACTGTAACACGTTTTGGCTTTTCACCCAACATGAATGCAAGATGGCAGGTACAACATTTTGATCAAAGACCCAGCATTTTTGTACATGCATGCCACACCAGTGCATGTACAAAAAGAGTGGGACTTCAGTTGGCATGTTAAAAAGAGTGGGACTTCAATTGGCATGCCCACCACCTTTGCAGTTTGACCCTTCTCCTCCCTATGGATTCACCCAAAGTTGAAGCCAAGTTTCAATTGGCTACAAATAATTGACTTTGCTAATCTGGTAAGGATATTAAAGCTTCTAGATCTATTGGGCTAGACTGTAGAAATTTTACATTTTCATTGCTAAACGTATCATTATTATCACTTACCTGCTGCTGGTTTTCCCTCTGAGAATGTAGGCGAGCTTGAATGCATTCCCTTGTTTCCTGAAAGGCCTGTCTTTGGGACACCTCAGCTGGATAGTGTGTACACACTCCTACAATGTTTGTGCAGATGAAGATGAGGATGTTGGACACCAGCTGCAAAGATCATATGAGTAGGAGAGAAAGACAAAGCAGGTTATGTTTTATAAACATCTTCTAAGAATAGACCTATAACATCTACATCTCTTCGCTCTGAGAGCATATAGGAAGATGGACTGTATATACCATTCTAAGAGCATCCCTATAAGCTCTTCCTGCAAACCACCGACTTCCAGGACTCAAGTAGTGATGAAAGCTAATGTACTGTCACCCAAGTGGAAAGGTCTGTGAATTCAATTCCTAGTAGAGTCCGAACTCTGTAGAATAGCATCTGGCTACTCATGTAGAGTTGTTAATGTGATCTGTTCTTTTGATAATTGTTACTCCTATTGCACACTGCTTATAATTTATAAATAATTGCCTACCTGCCAATCAATGAACTTTTGGTGTTATTATACCTTTTTCTGAATCCTTTTGAACCAGATGAGTTTTTTCAAATCAGCTATAAAATATGGTAATTATGAGTGTCCCAGAATGTAGATGGAATAATGGTTAAAGATTTTTATGTTTTTCCTAGACAAAATCTTAATTACTCACCCACAGAGAATCTGGCTAATCCTTTATTATTATACATTATTGTTTAATCAGACATTAGGGCCTTGTAATTGAATTGTTACAGTAAAATATAGGACTACATGGATGCCTTTTTAGGATATGCTTTCAAAATCACTTTACAGAGTCTTATGCCCTAGAGATAATGCCTTTGTTGAAACACCATTTTAATTCAATGTTTGTTTGTTGATCTTTAGAAATATGTTGAATACAGTATCGTAAATGTACAATATATGCTTAAAATGCATTTCTAAATACCATTTCTACACTGATGTTTTCTGGAAATACTTCAATCTTGGCCCACCTATCAAACATGAATTTGACCATGTATACCTATTTCTACATGATGACTTGTGGAAGTAAACACACTAGGTTTTTGATGAATGACTCCAATTAGTAACACTTACAAGCATTTCTATATATGCATCAAAGTTATATATGGATCATCTCTTCCTTCTTGCATCTGCCTTACATTTCATGATAGGGTTCAGCTTTGGTGAAGAGCTTCTAAATTTAATTTCAAATAAATGAACAGAAAGTTGTCTTACTGTGATTCAGCTATTCAACAACATTAAACTGACGACGGATTGACCTTTGTGTATGTAAAATCATTCAGTGTGATTTTAAATCATAATTTATGATTCTGTATACTACATGAATTTGAGCAAATATAATTTGTTCAGTAAGCCATAACTAAAGTATGGCTTCAGGTAGCCAGTTAACTCAGGCTACGGAAATATTAAAGCAACGTAAACAGGTATTAGCAAAACTATAAGTAAATTAATAAATTGTCTATTTGATATTGTCTGCTTAAATATTTTAATTTAATCTAATTAATTTCCTGAAGATGTTAAAATGAAACCAATAAATTTAAAATATTTTTACATATTGATATTATGTATTGGCACAATCAATCTTCTGAAGAAACATTATTTCAAGTAATGGCAATCATTTAACAGGTTGCAATAGTTACAGATCTAAACTACATATTATTTTTGTCTTTTGCAAATGATAAAAAAGACAAAGATGGACATAGACATATTGCTGTTAATGTAATATAGGTTTTTGTTTGTGCTCAAAAATTAGATGTTAAAATCTGAAACTTTCCTGATCTAGTGAATTGTTGCAATTATTCTCTAAATTATTTATTTTAGATAATAATAGACAATGCTCATGTAAAACTGTATTTGATATTGTGTATTTTTAACAGTTTTGTACACTGCCCATGGAAATATGCTATCAAGGCAGTTTAGAAATGCAATTAATAAACAGACTCTAACAAAATTAATAGCTGTTATTTATAGCTGCTATAAATACTTAGTTTTATTTAGGCCATGAACTATTGTACTTGGAATCTGGCTGCAAATCCCTGCTCATTTATCTGGGTGTAATCCTGCTAACCTCGATGTTGCTTACTGTATGTATAAGTAGAATTGTTCTGTAAATAAATTTTCATTTTAATCAAGGCTTGTGCCTGTTGAGTTCACAATCATTTCAATGTTGTTCTCTTGGCCACAATACTAAAATGGCTTGCTATTGTTTCTTTTGGGATGTTTTGTTGATTTTCCAGTCTCTTCCAAGTGCCAAATTTTCTTGTGGTCTCCTGCCCAAATATTAACTAACACCAAAGCTAAATGTTGACATTTAGTGGAGGGAGTTTCAAGTACTTTTCTTAGATAGCAACTTTTGAGCCCTCTCATTCCACTCGAGCCATCTGTGCTCCACAAAATTCTCTCTAGATCTTGGGGGTCTTCCCGAATAACTTGAGAGGGGAGGGAGTGGGCTGTTGGCGAGAGGAAGAATATTTCTCAATATTGGATCTTACGGATCCCAATTATTAAGTACAGATAATTTATGTTCTTATGTGAGAGACATTTGTTAAGTGAGTTTTGCCTTATTTTACGACCTTTCTAGCAACAGTTGTTAAGTGAATCTGGCTTCCCCATTGACTTTGCTTGTCAGAAGGTCGCAAAAGCTGTTCACAGGACCCCAGGACACTGCAACTGACATAAATATGAATCAGTTGCCGAGCATCTGAATTTGGATCACGTGACCATGGGGATGGCTGCAACAGTCATAAGTGTGAAAAATGGTCATGATAAGTCACTTTTTTCAATGCCGTTGTAACTTTGACTAGTCAATGAACTGTTGTAAGTTCATTGTTAAATATTTGGGCATTCCAAGAAAATTTGAATAATGTTTTGCTTTAAAGATCCGCAGCAAGCCATGGCCTTATATGGTCGTAGTTAAAGTTTGTGGCTTTTTAAATGAGGTGGAATGTTTTTTGAACTCTGTTAATGAGGAATAAGCCTTTTAAAACCAGGACACGAAGTCTGAAATCTACAAGATGACAGAACGAATTACTGACTGCACTGCCTCCTTCTGAGATGATTAATAGCAAATGGTGCGCCACTGTCTTTCAGGATACATGATCAGGTTTTTTTAAGCTGACAAAAAACATTATAGTATGTTCACCCTAAATCCAGTTTTGGTCACCCACGATGTAAAAAAGATGTTGAGACTCTAGAAAGAGTACAGAGAAGAGCAATAAAGATAATCAGGGGACTGGAGGCTAAAACATATAAGGAACGGTTGCTGGAATTGGGTATGTCTAGTTTAATGAAGAGAAGGACGAGGGTGACATGATAGCAGTGTTCCAATATCTCGGGGGTTGCCACAAAGAAGAGGGAGTCAAGCTATTTTCCAAAGCACCTGAAGAGAAGACAAGAAATAATGGATGGAAACTAACCAAAGAGAGAAGCAATCTAGAACTAAGGAGAAATTTCCTGACAGTTAGAACAATTAATCAGTGGAACAATCTGCCTCCAGAAGATGTGAATGCTCCAATATTGGAAGTTTTTAAGAAGAGACTGGACAGCCATTTGTCTGAAATAGTATAGGGTTTCCTGCCTGAGCAGGGGATTGGACTAGATGACCTCCAAGGTTCCTTCCAACTATTATTATTATTATCGATCATCACACAGTCAGCCAGATGTTCAGACTGGATTTGGCATTTTGTCCACCTATCGAGTCCTTACCCAGGACCTGGGATAGGCAGATGTGGATGTTTGATGGTATTACAGATATCGTCGCAGGATGGAAGCAGTTCCTAATAAGGCTGCCTTTTGCAATTGACGAATAGCGAATTTGTCAATGCCAATGGTGTTCAAGTGGTGCTCCAGTTGTTTTGGGATTGCACCCAAGGAGCCTATGACTATTGGTACTACCCTTGCTTGCTTTTGCCACAGTCTTTCTATTTCTATTTGTAGTCTTTGTATTTTGTTATCTTCTCCAGTTCTTTCTCTTCTATTCTGCTATCTCCAGGCACTGCCACATCCACTATCCAGACTTTTTTGTCTTTCTTATCGACAATTGTTAAGTCTGGGGTGTTATGTTGCAGGTGCTGATCAAACAGGTCTGATCTGTGAAAGCAGGGCTGTGCTGCTTTTGTAAGTGTATCATAATATCACACATTCGTCCCCAAAGTGGTAGAATTTGTAGAGTGATAGTGTGCTCATTTTCATAAAAGCAGTAGGACCTTGTGGATACCCTTTGATGATTACTACTGTATGACTAGTCTTTTCTCAGCAAAACCACTCTACCCCTATTTTACCAATTATGTCTGCAAGATATATGTACTGCAGAACACAATATTCTACAGAAAAGCTTTAACTTCAACACAGATGATCCCAATCAACTAGAATTCTTTACAGCCCTAGAAGGAGCATTTAAAAGGACAGAACCTCCCACAGAGATCCAAGAAAGCATAAGACAAACAACCATATTACATACCAAAAGGAGACAAGAACAGAACCAACTCAGAGGATGGAGCAGCCCTCAAAAATCTAAAGAAGAACCAATCTATCATCATCCTACTAACAGACAAAGGTCAAACCACAGTTATGGGAAGATCACAATATATACAAAAAGCCACAAGTTATTGGAACACAAGGAAACTTGCATCGTGGTGAATACCAATCCAATACAGAAACTAGACAACCAGATCAAGAAAGATCAAATCACTGATTCCCCACTAGTCATTCCCAGCCAATCTTTCACTCCTTCCCCATCAGTCAGTTAGAATTCAAGAAACCTCTTGGATGAGATTCGAAATGTTTTCAAAGGAAAAAAACAAGAATGTTCAGTTGCCCTTTAGAAACAACACCTTTGGGATAAAACTAATGTTACCTAGTTGGGTTATATAATGTCTGCAAGAAAACCACCAAGCTTAGAGAGCACCAAGGAAGGACTCCACAGTACATTCTCTTCTATTAGTATAAAATATATTCCATTGTAATTGTGATATCACGGAATTTGGATATTCACAGATTAACTTATTCTATTTGTGAAATTTTATTACAATATAATTATTTGAAATATAATTATGTCCTCATACACATACTTAGTAGCGAGAATTTTGGATTTACTAATTAAAAATATTAGTTACAATTTGCCTTTGTTAATTTGCATTTGCAGTTAATTGCAAAAATTAGGCATAAATCTGTCACTGTTGTGTTTGGTGAGATAAACCTTGTTTAGCTGCCTTGGGTAAGAAAGTTTCAATCTTTCCAAGGTTACATATGGTTAGGATCTTCCTATTTATACTACGGACAATTAATAAAAGTGTCTATCTTCTCAGGAAAACGGAGAAGAAGAACATGCTCTCATTATTCCTGGTAGTGTGTTTTTAATTATATTTTTACTATCAGTTTGATTTACATTTGTCTGTTATTTTTCTGTTTAGGTATGCACAGAGTTGCTTGTGTATATTTGATATAAATCTACAATTGTTTTTCAAGGAAGCTGAGGCTTATTCTGCCACAGTGACAAGCCTAGAGACTGACTTATCTTTTCTGTTTTAAGGAAGGTTAAATTTCCTTCCATGCAACAGTAACACTTCTGTTCTATTAGTACAGGTAGTCCTCAACTTACAACAGCTCGTTTAGTGACCATTTGAAGTTACAACGGCACTGAAGTGACTTATGACTATTTTTCACACTTACAACCATTGCAGCATTCCCAGTTGTCAAGTATCTGATCAAAATTCAGATACTTGACAACTGACTCATCTTTATGACGGTTGCAGTGTCTCGGGGTCATGTGATCACTTTTTGTGACCCTCTGACCAGCAAAGTCAATGGGAAGCCAGATTCATTCAACAACCGTGTGACTATCTTAACAACTACAGTGATTCACTTAACAACTGTGGCAAGCAAGGTTGTAAAATGGGGCAAAACTTACTTAAGAAATGTTTCGTTTAGCAATTGAAATTTTGGGCTCAGTCATACAAGACCTGTATGTTAATCCGTATCTATGTCAGGAGTTAAATTACCCAAAAAGTTAATCAAGGGCTATAATTACAACTTAGCTGGAAACCTTTCACAGCTAGTACAATCTTGATAATTTTCTTGGGTCTCTGGATCCTCCTCCTTCTCCTCTGGGAACCTGTGCTACATAGACTGATCTAACATTTGCTTCTCGTATAAACCTCTATGTTGACTTTTCTTTAGTGCTCCTCTAATTCTTCAATAGTCTGAAACAGCCTAATCTCATTGCTCATGCTTGCTAGCCTTTTTTTTTTTTTTTTGCTTCCTTCTTTTCTGGGTCCAACAACATTTCTTCCTGCTTGCTCTTTGTACATTTTAACTTTGTTTTTCCTCTCGTGAGACGCTGAGTGTGAGAAAAAAAACCTAAACTGTTTTCTCCCAGATCTTTCCCATCTTCAGATTATCAACTGTAAATATAGTCTAAAGATCATGGGACAGGATGGCATGCAAATATTAACTTCCCTATTCCGTCATACTAAGGCCTTATCTTAACCACATATATTTTAGCTTCTCCCTAAATCATTTTACAAGGAAAGAATTCTATTGTAATTTCACATTCTGAAGCACAGTAGCTGTTCTACTAAGCAGTGCCTCCTTATTTTCTTAAGATTGTTTTTATTTCACCCTGAATAAAGGCTGCACAAAGAGAAGGGAGAGATAGAGCACTACAGCTTTGTAATTGTCATGAAGGATTCAAAGGAAAAAGGATACTAGTCTGGAGCATGCTGGGGCACACCATTACTGTAGACCCTACCTGCATTGGCTTGACTGAAGTTCAAGAGCATTCTAAGCAGTGAAAGTCTAGTGGCTGGCTTTGGGCAAGAAATTCTGCTCATCTCAACTAACTTCATAGATTTATTGTCTGAGGAAGCAGCACTACATTTGTCTTCAGCTCTTGAAGAAAATGTGGGAAATAAATTGAACAAAGAAACAAGGCAACAAGGCAACTGCAGACAGATATAAACAGAGATTCTGGAGTCTGGAGTCTGAAAAAAAAGTATTCTTTTTTTTTTAAATTAACTTCTGTCAATTTCCATACCAAAAACTAAACAGGAAGGCCACACTGAAAATTCTTGTTAGATGAATAGATTCACACATACACATAGACATTCATTCATACATAACTACATCTTTCAGAGATGTTAACTTGAGAGTGACTGCGCAGCCTGACATCTAACACTAAGTAGATTTACGCAATATATTAGACTTGGTGAACAGAAGGTTGTCTGGTGTATGGATTGTATATTGTTTGAAAACGAGCCATCATTTTGGCATGTTTGAATGAACCAGGTCATTACATTAAATCAGCACGTGGTTTATTGGTTTTGGCATTTCATGTCATGTCAACAGAACAATTGTGGTTTGTTAGTTCAAGTTTAGGGTTTAGCTCTCCTCAGACCTCATCACAGGAAAACGCTGGTTCTCTGACTGATCTTTGTAGAGAACTGATTGTATTGTTTTAGCAGTGGATGAATCACCAAAGGAACATTTATATCTTGTTTAGTTTAATGAGCATTTTTCCACTTCAAAACTAGCACTATCTTTAGTATTGTCTGTCACTTAAAATCCTGAAGGGGCTGGATAGTAGCTTTGTACTGTAATTATTCAAAGGGAAGCCTGATTCAGCCACCACAAACAGACTGACAGACCAGCTTGTGTCAATATGTTGCTCCCCTCTGTTGCATTTGTATTTGATTATTCAGACACCAGATGCCATGCAACAGGCAATTACGGGCAGAAAGCATGCCAAAAGAGAGATGTATTTATGATAACCTCTGATATTTCCTTGTCATGACATATCTAATAATGCAGATCATCAATTGGAGAAAATTGATAGAAGCACGGATTACTTTTATTTTTAGAGTAGTAGAATATTTTCTGTATCAGAACCACAGACATGTGTCTACTTCACTGTGGCCTCTACTTCAAAAGCAAAAACAAGCATGTTGAGAGAGGGAAGAATGGGAGGTGGGGGGTGGAATTCTCATCCAACACATAGTGGGACCCCTTAATGTTAATTCTGAGAATGGACTGAAATAAGTAGCCACTCTGTAGCTGTTCAAAACTTAGGAAAGAGGATGACTATCTGCAATCAGTAACGATAAAGCAATATTCCCAAATCACAATCAGTACCATAATGAATTATAATTGTTGGAACACATATGTCATTATTACAAGAGACCTAGTCTCTCTGCATGAACACCTCTTCCACAGTATAAATTGCAGTTAAAATGTCTTTTCATGCCTCAGGTGTTTAATATCCAGTTCTCTTCAGGCTGTTCTGCTCTACCTTTCCCAGTATGTTAAGACACCCATAATTCCCAGATGGCAAAATCCAGGATGGCTGGATTTTTTTAGGCATTATACTTCCATATGTATCTTAAGGGAATCCAATTGAGCTTGGTTATTGTGCTCCATCTTGTACACTACAACTTATTATCTAGGAGTGGGAAATTTATTTATCAGTGACAGGATTGCATATGCCACAGTGAATGGAAATCTGTGGCCCTGTGAGTGAGAGCTTTTTGTCTCATGATTCTCAGCCATCTGGAAAGATTGCTTTCAATAAGGCGCGTTCAAACCAGTTCCTCACTGGGCAATCTAAGATGCTTATACTTGGCTGCTCTGACTCTAAGCCATGTAAAACCCCAGGATTTACAGCCTAGAAGATAATACTACACTATTTAAAAAAATAGTCTCTGTGAAAGTTATCACACACAAAGCCCTTGCCAAGGAATCCCAAATGAACAGTGGAGAGGTCAACACCGCTCTTTAGAGATAAGCATATAGCAGCACCATTTACAGTATAGACACTCAACAGAGACTGATAGGAAAACTGATTAAAATTAATCTACAAAGCCACACTACTTAAATTCAGGCACACTTACAATCTGTAAGTTCTCTGCCGTGTTCATTGATATTGTCGAAGTCATCGGCTGCTTATGATACAACCCAGCTAATTAGAAATACACATCAAAGCACTTTACTTCCAGAGCCGGATGTGCAGAGACTGTTCAAAATAATCATCTTGGATGATGCTGCTAACAAGGATTCATACAAATTGCTTTGCAAGAGTTAATGGTTTTACAAATTTCATGCCCTTGAGGATTTCCATTAGGGAGATGCTTGCTGCAATTATGAATTCCACAGGCTTTTTTTTTCATACCACAAGGGCACAGAGGTCTAATGCCTAATAATACTTTTCTAGCTTCATACAAAGCTCAGAATTTATCGGCTATAACCAGTATATCCCTAACTGACTGGGGGAGGAAGAGGACTGATAGAAATGATCTAATGCCTTACGGACTAGATCAGTGGTTCTCAACCTGTGGGTCGGGACCCCATTTGGGGTCGAATGACCATTTCACGGGGGTCGCCAAACAAGGCTGTCTGCCATTTTTTCCCCCTTTTCTTTGGCCACATCCCTGGCACCCAGTGATGTATAAGTGGTTGGGGGTCACCACAACATGGGGAACTGTATTATGGGGTCGCAGCATTAGAAAGGTTGAGAACCGCTGGACTAGATCTTTGGCAGACAAAAATCTGTACTCACTTCAAAATCAAATGAACCTATACTAGCCATCCTATGAACTACTAAAACATGGCCCAATATATAACTGCCTAATTTTTAAAAAGCAAATGATTGCGAGAAGAAAGAGCAGGTCACAGCATGAAGGTTATTTATCAACAGAAGCCAACATTTCCAAAAATGCAAAGAGAAATGTAGAGGTGGAATGTACTTGAAACAAAAAAGAGATACAGAACTTGGTTTTTGTCATTTTCCCCTACCATGACCATAAGGGAGGGAGCTTAAAAATAGCACATTAATTAATATTCTAAACCACTATCAATGATCTCTGCCATAGGGATGTATGGGGGTTTATTTTTCTTTGCAGGCCCTGACCGGATCTTTTCAAACTCAGCTTTTTTTTTTCCAGCTTCCCCTTCACACACCAAATTTGGTAACATTCCATTCTGTTTTTGGAAAGTCATCCCGTTGATGGAGAGTTGACAAGACTCTCAAGGCCCTTTACATAATTCTATTCCAATATTCTGTAGAGCTGGAAATATTTTAAAAGGATGATGGTCACTGTTCAAAAGCATTTCTGCCTTCAGGATTCCTTAGAAAAAGGGTCACAAGCAGCTCTCGGCCAAATTTCAAAAACTCTCTGCCATGTCATCAGTTCACACCAATGGAAAAGATTCTCTTTATATGAAATTGGCAAGCATGTCTATAATTTGTTCAGACATTTATGTGTAAAGAAATATTTAAAAAGGAAGTAAGTCTGGCTCTTTCTTATTCCTAAAATTTAAGAATTCTGGTTTTGGTTGGATGGATGGATGGTCGTACTATAAGGCCCTAGCTGAATTACCCACATTCACACATTCTTATCCCAGATTTAAAAAATGATTAATCATTATGACTTTTTGCTAAGTTTCAGATTCCTAGAGATAGAAAAAATAGTTGACAACAATGATACATTTTTCATTATCAATAATATTCCTGTTTCTTTTTTAATCGTTTTTTTTAATTTGCTAATAGCAGAATTTATAACTATGCCAAAAATCTTTCAGTCTGAAAACTTTCCTTGGTTGTCAGGAACTCCAATTAAAAGCTCAAATATGCAAATACCTGCGATTAATAATGTAAAAGGCAGCCTCAGGATCTCTTTTGTCTTAAATCCATTTCCAAATGCCCATTTATTCACAGAATCTATGCTAAACTTCTCACTCATTGTGTAAGATAATCTCAATGCTCTTGCCTGTTCAGTAATATATGAGGGTCACTGCAAGAGCACTTTTTCATTTTCTTGCTGATGTCTTAATCAGTTTAATATAAAAATGTACTCCTACTCCCATTTACTTTTCAAGGGAAAATATTCTGAAATAGTCAAAGCAGATGGATGATGCATCTTATTTCAAAAAGCCATTATCTGAAGGCTGCTAACCATGGAATTAAGAAAAAAAAATGCTAGCAACAGATGAGAGCTGAAGTAGGGTTGGGGCAGCTGATCTGATAGATAGGAAGAATAAAAACAGAGTATTATTCTAAGAAGATGTATTTGCTAGTAGAATGCTCAAGATAACAGAGCTTAGGGTTGTTCATACAAAGCAACAGCCTTGCTTACAATCCCTGTTGTCCCCTCTGAATGGCTGTGATTCTCCAGAATCTCTGAGTGGGAGGTGTCAAGACATAAGCTCTCATGAAGTTCAAGTGTTTTACTAATGCAGGGTGGGCAACTATGTCCCTTTATGACCTGTGGGCTTCAACTTCCAGAATTCCTGAGCCAACATTATTAACTCAGGAATTCTGGAAGTTGAAGTCCACAGGTTGTAAATGGGCCCTAGTTGCCCATACCTATACTAATGTTATGATTTCACTAAATATTCCACCAATCTCCTCCTTTCATCACAGCAATTTCTTACAAAATGAGTCAAGTAATTTAATTTTTTTTGGGGGGGCATCAATTGGATCAAAACTAGATGAGATATTGCAAATCTGCAATTGTTCTCATCTTTCTTTACAAATTTGTGAATGGCAACCCTGGAGATCCAAAATGATATCCAGTCTGGCGTATGGATTAGAGACTTCACTTCTTACATCCCAGTCTAAACCACTTTTCACTAATGATGGTATTTGCTTATTAGCACATGTCCTTTAAAATCTATAACCTATATAGGTAATCCTCAACCTACGACCACAATTGAGACCAAAATTGATGGTGCTAAGCAAGAAGTGAATTTTGCCCCATTTTACAACCTTTCTTGCCACAGTTGTTAAGTGAATCGCTGCAGTTGTTCAATTAGTAACACTGTGGTTAAGTGAATTTGGCTTCCCCATTGACTTTGCTTGTCAGAAGGTCGCAAAGGATGATCACATGATCCCGGGACACTGCAACCGCCATAAATACATGCCAATTGCCAAGCATCCAAATTATGATCACATGACCATGGTGATGCTGCAACGGTTTTAAGTGTGAAAAACGGTCTTCTTTTTTTCAGTACCGTTGTAATTTCAAACAGTCATTAAATGAATGCTTGTAAGTCAAGGACTACCTGTATTAGGAATAGAGCCTGGGTAAGTATGCAAGTAAACAAGCAAACAAGTAAAGATGTTTGAGGTAACTGCTTTGAACACGTTATTTTTGTCAATTTTCTTGGGCATAAAATAGCTGAATAATTTTACAACATCAATAAACCGAATAAAGCCCAGGCGAAGTTGTGAAAAATCCTGCCTAAATTCAAGTTCCTGCATTCTATGGAAAGCAGCAGAACTCTTCAGAAAAAATATAGTCAAAAATCATCAGTGGTTATAATGGTATAATACAGGGGTTCTCAACCTTGGCAACTTTAAGACTTGTGGACTTCAAGTCCCAGAATTCCTCAGCCAGCACTGGCTGAGGAATTCTGGGAGTTGAAGTCCACAAGTCTTAAAGTTGCCAAGGTTGAGAACCCCTGGTATAATAGAATGATCCTGGGAAGCAGAAGGAAGACCTGCGGCCTAGGCAGGCCTGATAAGAAGCAGCTCAGTCTGCAGGTGGGAAGAAAAGCATGGGAAGGAAGCACGTCAGAAGGGAGTCTTCCTAGTTTCCTAGTTTTCCAGAGGCTAAAAAGAGAGGGGGAGAGAAATATGTTCATCTTGCAAGATTCTGCTAATGTAACCTTACAATAAAGGAGGATTACAGGATCCCATCTGGGTTGGTTCACCTGGACCAGAGGCTTAGTCTTCCAAACTTTTGGATTCATGCTGGAGCCCATTCTCAGAGAACTTCCCTCTAGCTGAGTGTGTCTCTGTAGAATTAGTTCATCCACGCATGTATCTTGTCTGGACTCCATTGCATGACTGACAGTAGCCAATGAACTGCTACTGTTCAAAAGGCAGTAATAATAACTTTATTAAATAACTTTATTAAAAGCTGTCATAGATAATTCAGCTTTTCAGAGCTGGATTATCTATGACAGCTTTTAATAAAGTTGAAGAGGAAATGGCAGTGGCTTAAATTACCTGTGATTTATTTTGTGGGAGTGGGAGAAGGCGTGATAGTCATTTGACCTCTTATACTGATGAAATGCTTTCCATCAATGGATAGAGTCTGATTTCTCCCCTTATACTTCCACCTCTTGCAAGCTTCAAAAATCTGCCATAGAGGTAGTGGACTCTCTAGCTTACATCTGGGGTGGTAGGAAACATGAAGAAGGGGAGAAGGAAGTCTAGTTGTAAAAACTGAAGTCACAGAATACTGAATTTTGTCCCTTGTTAGCTACTTATTTTTCAGGACATTTTAAGAGTGATCAAAATGACCTTCAATCAATTCAACACATAAAATAACCTTGTTTTATATAATTCACTATTCTTCACATATTCTTCATTACAATGACAATGCTCAAAATTCACTTTTTATTCTGGCTGAAGGTATTTGGGAAAAAAAAGCTGACTGCACTCAAAATTTAAATATGAGAAATGTAGGGTCCACTGAGCCATAAACCCCTCTATTTGACCATTAGTCAAAATCATTCTGTTCCAATTTTAGGCACAGTTTGGCTGAGACAATAATCAAGAAATTCTAACAGTAAAAAGTATGAATAAGCTTTGAATCCCACAATATAAAAAATGTTCTATAATTCTAAGGTGACCAACTTTTTTACAATGAGAAGGAGGACACAAATAAATTGAAGAAAAAAAAGTGAGTCTAATGCGTGCGTGTGTGCCGTGTCATGTTTCGGTAAGAAGTAAACAAAGCCACTTGCGTGTGGCGCACTCTCTCAAAACAATTCTCCTGTGCGGAGTGCATGCGTCTCATAATCGCGTCTCGCCGCACTGTACCAAGCTTTGATGAATCGTCATGTCAAATACAAATACGTCACATCACATGCAACGGATCGGCTCACCATCGATCGAATACGGAGATTTACAGATTAGTCTTCAAATATCGAAAAGGAGGACATGTAGGAGGACAACTTTCGAGAGAGGACAGAACTTACAAAAGGAGGACTGTCCTCCCTAAAAGAGGACAGTTGGTCACCTTAATAATTCTAAGAAGGCCTTTGCTCCATGAAAGGTAGGGAGGAAAACTTTTCTGCTAATTCCCTTCCTCTTTGCCATTATCTACATTTGTCTTTTCTACTATAGGACTTTAATATGTCTGATGGAAATAATTTTGCAGCAGTACACAGAGAGCTGAATAGGTGGGAAGAACCAGTAAGACGTCCATCTACAGGAGCCTAAGCTCCATCATTTTGTTCTTTAGAACTGCAAAATTGAAATGAATATTTGAAAAGGTTGGCACTTGACAGGAGCTATTCATGCATATATGCCACTCTGAAATGAAATTTACCTGATGATTAATACATTAAAAGGTTAAGGCTGCAATTTATGAATCCGTCATAGCAGACACTGCAAAGCAGAAGAGATTTCAGTATTTCCTTCTTTATCAGCAAGTTACAGCATTTAAAATGGTGTTGCTGCAACATGAAAGCTCTTCAAAATCAAAGGGTATTCCAAACTGTTATGTTTAAGAGGCCACTGAATCTTTAAATAAGCAAAGGAGTGTGTTTCTTATACGGTCACAAGGGAAACGATTAAATATATTCCACAATCAGAGCATCTCTCATTGCACAATACTCTCACAGATGTACCCAATCTCACTACTTTTTCAGACTATCTTTGCAAAGAAAGAAACATGCAGCAAGTTCTTAATTTATTCTTTTCTTTGAATTTTCAGTATCAGGGTTTTGGGACTACAGCTCTCAGAGTCCCCACCTAATATAATCATTTGGCTGGAAGTTTTACAAGTCACAGTCCCAGACTATCTGGAGCATGAGAATAGCTGGGTGACCTTGGGCCCGTTGCTCTCTCTCAGCCCAACTCATCTCACAGGGCTATTACTGTATTTTGGGGGAAATGTAGTGGAAAGAATTTCTTATAGAAGCTAAGAGCTTTACAAGGATTCTTCCCCATCTCAAATGGCATCTAGCCATTAGCCACCTAGATACTATGAAAGTCACTGCACATAAAAATGGCATTTGCAAAACAAATGTTATTTGCGAACACTGGATAGTTGCTATTCCTGTTAAAGTGTTAAGGGTAACTTCTTACATCTTTTCACTAGAACAGAGGTCCCCAAACCCCTGGTTCATGGCATGCCATAACTGGGCTGAGCGAACAAGCAAAGCCTCATCTGCGGGATGCAGGCAGCACGCAAAACCACACTCCATCCAGTCCACGGAAAAACCTCTCTCCATGGAACTGGTCCCTGGTGCCCAAAAGGTTGGGGGCCACTGCACTATAATACAGTCTTGACTCTCTCTCTCTCTCTTTGACTCTCTTTCCACAATTTACTACAGACTTCATTCAGGAATCAGTCATGATTGCTGTAACTCTAGCTGGTGAAAGTAACAGGTATACTGTAATCTAGTTCTCATTTTCGTTTTCTCAATCAGGTTCAGATCTGATAATATTTAGAGTTTCATTTGAATCTATCATACAACATGATTACTTAGATTCTTTCCTTGTAAGTATTATACTACCTAACTATATTTATGGGAATAAATATTTTTGAGAGTAGTATTTTTAGGAAAAATATGTGACTTGAGTAAAGGAGGTTGAGAAAGACAGTAAAGAAACAGTTCTGGGAGAGGACTGGTGATATTTTTTTTTAACTAAAGAAAACATATATTTCTCCAGAAGCAAGCAGACGGATCGAAAGCAAACAAAAGTGATCAATTAATGCAGTGGTTCTCAACCTGTGGGTCGGGACCCCATTTGGGGTCGAACGACCATTTCACGGGGGTTGCCAAACAAGGCTGTCCGCCATTTTTTCCCCCTTTTCTTTGGCCACGCCCCTGGCACCCGGTGATGTATAAGTGGTTGGGGGTAACCACAACATGGGGAAATGTATTATGGGGTCGCGGCATTAGAAAGATTGAGAACCACTGAATTAATAAAATGAATAGTATAAAAGCAGAGCATGAACCAAATTAAGGCAAATATATGAGACATATCAAGAAAGGGGATGTGGTTTATTTTTTTCCCCTTCTACTGGTTCTGTGGACATTCATCTCTCCTCTAACAGCTGATGCTCACCATATACCTCAAGCCTGCTTTAATTTAGCAGCAAAGCTTCATAACAAAGGAAATTAATGCTAATGATAAAATTGTGTGTTATTGAAATACCGACCGAGTTGGCTTTCTATGTATCACTAATACTAATATCTCCAAAGAGACAAAGATCTTTCCAGGTTAAGCCAAGGACGGACAAGATGGCATCTTCTGAGACCTTTTGGATTTCAACTTCAATCAGTAATTCAACAGCAAGAGCTTGTGGACATTGTAGTCCCCCAAAAATGGAAGGCTGCAAAATGCCCACTGAAGCATCAAGTTATTTAGGCCAAATGCTTAGCAGGGGAATAAAATGCTGGAATGCTCAGAGATTTCCAAATACAATCTGTTTACAGGGTTCGAAACCTATTCTGAGGGTAGTGATAAATTTGAAAGATTGGGAAAATTAAAATAATGTAATGATTAGAAACTACAAATCTAATATTTCATTACCATCTCAAGAGATTGTAGAGAAGGGATGAACAAGGCTGTGTGGTGCTGGCTGCCTTTTTCAGTCATATATGAAAGAAGCTAACACTGCTATTAGCATCTGTTATCTTGGGTAACACTGGAAACTCTGAAGATCCAAAAATGGCAGTGCAAGACCAAAGGAATGCACTGTTGAAGATCCTTTTGCTCTAAAAATATTCACCAGCAAATTGCTTTTCGCCTGCATGATTGTTACTGGAGTGACAGGCACTTTCATTGTGTATTTGCCAATAGTTTTTCTTCTCTCAAACACAAAAAAAGATTTGCAAAATCCATATTTATTTTCAAAGTGAACACAGGGGTGTTTATGTGTCTTTCCAGAAAGCTAAAAGAAATTGTACGAAGGGTGCTACGTCAATAGAAAATAATTTTGTAAATTAGGGTTGAAATGAGGAGTCTTTGGTGGTTGCTTTCTTGCAGACGTTTCATTACCCAACTAGATAACATAATCAGTACACCACACTCAGACAGCACTAAGGATTCCACAGGTGGTATGGTCTATTTACCATACATATATCTCACTTGTAAGTACACATTTCAGATATACTTGTTGTCATCAACTTACAATCACAGTTGAGCCCAAAATTTCTGTTGCTGAGCAAGACATTTGTTACCTGAATTTTGACCCATTTTACAACCTTTCTTGCCATAGTTGTTAAATGAATCATTGCAGTTAGGTTAGTAACATGGCTGTTAAGTGAATCTGGCTTCCCCATAGACTTTGCTTTCAGAAAGTCACAAAAGGTGATCACATGACCCTGGCACACTACAACCGTCATAAATGCAAGTGTGCAAATTCTGATCATGTGACCGTGGGGATGCCACAATGGTTATGTGAAAAACAGTCATCAATCACTTTTTTCAGTGCCATTGTAACTTCAAACGGTCACTAAGTGAATGGTTTTAAGTTGAGGATCACATGTACATATAGCCGTGTTCCAATATCTCAGCGGCTGCCACAAAGAAGAGGGAGTCAAGCTATTCTCCAAAGCATCTGAAGGCAGAAAAAGAAGCAACGGATGGAAACTAACCAAAGAGAGAAATAACCTAGAACTAAGGAGAAATTTCCTGACAGTTAGAACAATCAATCAGTGGAACAACCTGCCTTCAGAGGTTGTGAATGCTCCAACACTGGAAGTTTTTAAGAAGAGACTGGACAGCCATTTGTCTGAAATGGTATAGGGCAGTGGTGGCGAACCTATGGCACGCGTGCCAGAGGCGGCACTCGGAGCCCTCTCTGTGGGCACACGTGCCGTTGCCCTAGCCTTGCCTCCCCCCGTGGCCCACTCCTCACCAGCAGGCCCCCTGGAGGAAAATCGCCCCCAAGTGTGGCCCACGCGGAGCAGTGCAGCCAAGGACATGGCAGCCAGGCAGTGTAGACAAGACTCTGCCCTCACGCCCCGTCGCGCAATTGATGTTGTGGGACGCGGGCAGAGGGTGTGGCCGCAATGGCACTGCTGGGCTGCCTGGGTGATCAGGGGCCCTGGAGGTGAGTGGCCCTGTGGGCAGGCGGGGTGGGGGGTGGGGCAGGGGGGTGGGGGGTGGGGCAGGGGGGTGGAGCATGGGCGGGGCTAGTTTTTGGGCACTCAGTCTCTACAAGGTTCACCATCACTGGTATAGGGTTTCCTGCCTGAGCAGGGATCTCCAAAGTCCCTTCCAACTCTATTATTATTATTATTATTATTATTATTATTATTATTATTATTATTATTATTATTACTACTACTACTACTACTACTACTATATATTGCAACCTAGTGGAAGTGGCTAGCAATAAAATTATTAATAATAATAATAATAATGATGACTTTATGTGACCCTACTATTTATAATTTGTAAACCATAGTTTATAGCTTAATGTTACTGAATATATGTTTATGATTTACTGCATTTAGTTACAATAATTTTTGAAGCTGTCAATAATTGCAATATTAAATCTCTATGGATGGAACATATAGTGGATTGTAGATGTGACAGCAAAAGTTAACACAAACATGGTTGATTGGGGATGATGACAGCAGTAGTTTAAAACAGCTTGGAAGCCTTACATGGGAGAGGTCTGTTTTAAAGAAACAAAACTATCACAAGGAATACATATAGCAGTAGATGTAATAAATAATATGGAATATTTATGACAACAATAAAACTATATGGACACATCAAAATAACTCATGAGGCTTATAAAAAAAGAGAGAATAGTATTAAGTATTAATTGGTATATGATCGTATGAATAGTATCATTTCTCAATAAAACTGTCAGTTCTATTACATTTGTTTCAGAAGCTTTTGAACTAAAAATCCATCTCGCTGATACCATCATAATGACACCCTTTCCAAAGTAGCTACGATGGCAAATTTATACGCTCTTGCACGGCATGAAATTTAGGTCTGTTTAAAAATACAGATGATACCACTCTAATGGCAGAAAGTGAAGAGGAACTAAAGAGCCTCTTGATGCGGGTGAAGAAGGAGAGTGCAAAAGTTGGCTTGAAACTCAACGTTAAGAAAAGCAAAATCATGGCATCCGGCCCTCTCAATTCCTGGCAAATAGATGGGGAAGAAATGGAGGTAGTGACAGATTTTATTTTTCTGGGCTCCAAGATCACCTCAGATGGGGACTGCAGCCAAGAAATTAAAAAACGCTTGCTCCTGGGGAGGAAAGCTATGGCAAATCTAGACAGCATTCTAAAAAGCAGAGACATCACCCTGCCAACAAAAGTACGTATAGTCCAGGCCATGGTTTTCCCAGTTGCAATGTATGGCTGTGAAAGTTGGACCATAAGAAAGGCTGAGCGCAAAAGAATTGAGGCCTTTGAACTATGGTGCTGGAGAAGACTCCTGTGAGTCCCTTGGACTGCAAGGCGTTCAAACCGGTCAGTCCTAGAAGAGATCAACCCCGACTGCTCTTTAGAAGGCCAGATCCTGAAGTTGAAACTCAAGTACTTTGGCCACCTAATGAGAAGGAAGGATTCACTGGAGAAGAGCCTAATGTGGGAAAGATTGAGGGCAATAGAAGAAGGGACGACAGAGAATGAGATGGCTGGATGGAGTCACTGAAGCAGTAGGTGTGAATTTAAATGGACTCCAGAAGATGGTAGAGGACAGGAAGACCTGGAGGAATGTTGTCCATGGGGTCGCGATGGGTCGGACACGACTTCGCAATTAACAACAAAAATACTGAATCAAACCATTTTGATCAAAGTGTTATTACTCTACTGAAGCTGCTGCTAAATTCTTAATAGTCTAGTAGTTTCTAATAATTTTAAGTGTTTCATAATTATACCAATTGTAGCAATACAGGTAGTCCTCGACTTACGAGCACCATTGAGCCCAAGTTGCTATGTGAGACATTTGTTAAGTGAGTTTTGCCCCATTTTATGACCTTTATTGCCACAGCTGTTAAGTGAATCATTGCAGTTGTTAAATTAGTGACAGGATTGTTACGCAAACCTGGCTTCCCCCTTGACTCTGCTTGTTAGAATGTGGTTACATGACCTCGGGACACTGCAACCGTCATAAATATGAATCAGTTGCCAAGTGTCTGAATTCTGATCAAGTGACCATGGGGATGCTGCAATGGTCATAGTCATAAATCACTTTTTTCAGCGCTGTTGTAATACGTTTGAACAATCACTAAATGAACTGTTGTAAGTCGATGACTACCTGTATAGTATGACAATAACATTTACATGAAAGCATACCAAACACTGGGCCCAGTTTTGGTCCATATTTAAAAACAAAATTGAAGGGAAGCGGCACGGTTCAATCAACTTATTTTATAAGTTTCTCTCTCTGATAATTCAACACAAGCCATTAAAAGCTTTTAATAAAAACCCCTTTTGCCCCATCAAATAATTTAAAACCCTTAACTTTATCCAAAGGAATGACAACCTGTTAAAAGTATGCTTTTTGTTCAGAAAACAAATTAAACCAAAGCAAACTGCTCTATGGTAACTCAACTTTTTAAAAGTAATAAAGATAACTACATTCTCTCCCAGTGATTTCAGTGGTTTTTTTTTTCTAGAAGAAACTAATACCGGCGCTTTTGGTTTGAGCATGAGTTATTCTGCACGATAGGGGCAAAATAGTCTTAAATTTTCACCATCCCACATTAAGCAAAATATTTAATCTGGAATTTCTTGAAGAGTTTAGGTTTTCCCCCTAAAATAATTGCTACCATATCATTATATTAAACAAATTGTCCTTGCCATACCTTATGAAAGTCTATTTTCTGATGGATTTTTTTTAAAAAGTCTATTTATTTATTTATGCTGAATTATATTGGAATTCTTCTCACTAAAGAGAATTATCTTTAAAAACAAACAAATCTGTGAATGGAATCAATATTTCTTGTTGAAAAAGGATTGTGGTACTTTGACTACAACAAATGCTTTTTAATCCCAGGAAGTAAAGAAACGGCAAGAAATTATTAGATTACATGCAAATAGCATCCTTTGCCCTTGTCTACTGAAATGTTTACATTCAGTCTTGTTGATCTGCAACTATGTTTTTATTTGTACCACTCCATGCATAAATATCTACAATGGGTTGTATCCAGGCTAACTTGGTCATCTTTTAGTGTCACTGAAATTTTATATTCTAAGGTTTTTCTGCATCCAAGAAAACAGACAGCTGTCTGTTTTGGGGTTTCAATGTTCCTCTGAAACAACAGAACAGCTGCACTAATAATATTCAGAAGGGCCTTGACATCATATGCTTTCATGTCATACAGTAGCATAAGATTAAACCCAGACTGTTAATTAATTGGCACTGAACTTAAAAGAATATTTCAGGCTGTGACATCAAAGAACATCAGTTAGCTTCCCTCCCACCTCTCCCCCCAAAATAGGGTGCCTCAAAATGGTCTCTGAAAATACTATGAGACTAAGACATATGGCAGGAAATTAACAGCTCAATGTTCATTCATATTGTTAGAAATTATATTTGGCTTACCACTCCTCAATCTTTCTTTCTAATCTGCTTTAATGCAAAAATATAACAAGACAAAAGAAAAAGATTTTAAATCCCCAAATATCTTTTTTTTTGGGGGGGGGGAAGCCTGTGTGTGCCTCTTTTCCCTCTATTAGTGGTCAGCTTGAGCACCCAAATTTCCACCTTCCTAAATTAGTTCAACAACACATCAGTATACTCTTATCTGTTGATGTGTTCATTTTGTCCATAAGTTTAGTTGGCTTTAACACCAGTGTGTGCTTGCATGTTCTTTAATTTCAATGCAAAAATGAAGAATTAGTCAAAAATTATTCTAAGATCATTTTATTGTCAAAATGTCCCAAGCCACAAAACTGGCAAATAGAAGGGCACACTGTCAAACAAATTAAAACCTCCAAATGTTTAGAGATGTTTCTCCAACCTCAGAAGCCCCAAAGTATCTACTGGGACTATGTATCCCAAAGGGCATTAAGCTCAGCCTCAATTATATAAGCTTTCTATTGTAATTGAGACATATAGGTCATATCAGCTGCTGTTAAGTTATTTACAACTAAGGCTTGTGTTCAGGACTGTACAGGACTCAAATAGGCAAATTCGATGATAGCAATATTACAGAAAGTTTAATTTAAATCTTTGATCAATATTTTTCAGGTCTCTTTTTGTGTCCCAAATATTGTGGTTTGGCAAGAAGCTAGAGTCACTAAAGTCAAATAAAGCCTTTAGATCAATGATGGCGAACCTTTTAGAGACCGAGTGCCCAAACCGCAACCCAAAACCCACTTATGCATTGTTGGGTGCCGGGTGGGTGTGGCCCATTGGGTGGGCGTGGCTGCGGTGGTAACGGCAGACTGGGTGGGACTAAAAAGTTCAATCAATCAATTCCAACTTTGCAAGATCTTTTTTTTTCCAGCGAGAAGTTGAAATTGACTGATTGATTGAACTTTTTTTTTTTTGTATACGGCGGCAGAGACCTAAAGCAAAAAGGTTTTATAAAACCCAGCTGAAGGCCTAGGACTGGGGCGACGGCACGCGTGCCCACAGAGAGGGCTCTGAGTGCCGCCTCTGGTACCCGTGCCATAGGTTCGCCACCACTGCTTTAGATTATTTAACTTTGGTTGAAATTATTACATAGTTCAGCTAGATTGCCCCTTTAACTATATTAGATGATTTTGAATCTTCCTGGAAAAAATCCGTTTTTAATAAATTACATTTTTATGGTTTTTCCCAGGGCATTCTTTAACCATTGGGTCTAAAGCAAATGAGTTCAACTTTGAAACAAAAGATTCTGGATGTGGAAGGCCAATTACCTTGTGCAGGTTGTTCCATAATGTATTTAATAATTTTCAAATTTTAAATTGGTCAGTTACCTGGACTAGACCACTGTTGTGAAATTTAGAAGAGTCTTATCCTTGACCTACTTTAATGCTCTTCCTATAGCTATGTTGAAAGAGAAATCCCTGTTGCTAATAAATGGTGTCCCTATGATGGAGATACAATAGAATACACAGCCCCTGTTTTGTTATTCTGCCAGTTCTACAAGGATACTGTTTGCTGTGATTTCCCCTCTCCTTTATAAATTCCCGGGGCATTTTGCTTTATTTTACTTATATTAGTTATTAGACAAAAAAAATTCTTTGTCTTTAAATGTTGCTAAGTCTTGTTACACTTTGTAAATTCTGCTCTACTATGGACTATGATTTATTTTTATTTTTTGTCTTCTTCTGGTCAATGATCTGTGGGAAGAATCCAGAGAAAGAAATATTTTGGGGAATATTAAAAAGGCAGAATATATTTCCCCAAAGGATCTTAAAGACAGAAAAGCAAGCCCAGTTTTCTTAATAGCACCAAGCAGAAACTCAGCAGAAACCAGCTTTTAGAAATGCAGATGTAATAATCCATTTAGGAAGCTGGAGCCAGGAAGCTAGAAGCTGATGAAATTAGGAAGACGAAGACCCCTAAAATCTACATACCCCACCCAAACTCTAAGGACAGGAAACATAATAGGATTAACCCACCAATACCAAAAGGACACACTCAGGTCAAAGTACATGACACAGGAAATACAAAGCCTCAAACAGGAACAGGAAACAACCTTAAGAGCCCAAGAAGGTATAAAAACCCACCACTCCCAGCAACATGTGGCCAGCTTTCCCAGAGCCATGCTTCTGTCTGGCTTTGCTCTTCAATAAACTACAACTTCTTTCTAAACCAGTCTCCATTTTGTTTACTCCCAGCTTGGACTGGACCCTGATGAAGATTTTTCTTTCAATAGATGAAGTTTGTCTAAAAATTATCTATTTTAAGAGATGTAGAAAACAGTTCCTTTTTCAAACAGCATAATCTTTACATTTCCCATTCCCCTTCCCAAAACCAGACTAATACGCAACACTTTTCAACTGAATGTGAAACACGATTACTCCTAAGATTTAAAAGAATGTTTCAAATTCTAAATGGCTTTCAAAGCCATGCATATATTGTTGTCCTTTGTTCTCAGATATTGAGCGAACTAGAAAGTTAATTTTGTACCCTCAAGAACAGTGCTGACAATCACATGGTTTCCTACTTGCTCATTAATTTGTCAAATTTTGCATAGTAAATCTTTTAGGGATTTATCATATGCACAAAAGAGTTATCAAAGAAGGAATGGGAAGAATATGACAATTATCATAACATGCTACAAATAACATTCCAGCTCTTTTGTATTAAAGGCACTAATTCCCACCCAGAAATGTTCTTTTTTTGTGTGTATGGAGTCTGCCTGACTAGTTTATTTCTTCTAACTTGTACATCTTTCATTAAAGTCAACTCCTGAAAATTACGCCTGCTGCAATTTCTGACTTAGAGGGTAGGATCACTCTAGAAGTTTATAGCAATAACAATAGCACTTAGACTTAAATACAGCTCCATAGTGCTTTACACCACTTTGTAAGCAGTTTACAGAGTCAGCATATTGTCCCCAACAATCTGGGTACTCATTTTACCAACCTCGGAAAGATGGAAGGCTGAGTCAATCTTGAGCCGGTCAGGATCAAACTCCTGGCTGTGGGCAGAGATAGCTTGCAATACTGCATTCTAACCACTGTGCTACCAAAAGCTTGGATCTTAGAAGTTAGTTCTTTCAATGGAAGGCATGTACCTTTTCACTTTAATACACAGATAATCCCCAACAGACAAAGTAAGATAAGATAAGATGAGATGAGATGAGATGAGAAGAGAAGAGACGAGACGAGAAGATAAAATAAGATAAACTTTATTGTCATTTTTTACTGAGGGCACAACGCACACATAAAAAATGAAATTTAGTTGCCCGATCTCAAAGTGAACACATACATGACACACACCTAAACTTACTATATACAACATATATATAGACCGACACTCCTACATATACATAACAAATAAATATTAAACACTGTCCATCTTGAATATATAACGGAAGGAGGAAGCTTGAGAGTTCACAAGGTTAATGCTGTATGGAATGAAACTATGGCTGAATCTGGATGTTCTGCTAAGGATACCACAAAGCCTCCTCCCAGAAGGTAACAAGGAAAACAGGTTATGAAGAGGATGTGTAGTGTCCCAGATAATCTTACAGACCTTGCTCAAGCATCTTTTCTGTGCTGTGTCCTGGATGGGAGGGAGGGAACTGCCAATGATCTTTTTGGCCATTCTCACCACTCTCTGCATCGCCTTCCTGTCTGAAGCAGTGCTGCTTCCAAACCAGACTGTGATGCTGTATGACATTGTGCTGATCCATTGCTTTCTACTAGTTTTTAATTGCCTGGGTTCTTCTGAATGCAGGTCCTCCAGAAGAGTAAGTACAATCAGAACTCCAATTATTACCAATTCAAATAGCTATAGGAATTGATAGAGTATCTACAGAAACATAGCAACAACAGAAGAATAAATAAAGATTCTAACTAAACTATGTCAGCAAATCTGAAGAATGACAAAGTGACAAAATTAAGAAAGAAGATTTAACAGAGTGTGCAAACTATCATAAAGTATTCTTAATTTCCAAAATAATGATTAAGATCATCAGACTATCATCCATGTAGGATTAGAGCCCTAGATGCAAGATGTTAAAGCTGGCTTTAGAAAAGGCACAAAAACCTGGAAACATTATTGCTGGTGCGCTTCAAAAATTGAGAAAGCCAAACAGTACCAAAAAGAAATCAATATGTGATTCATTTGCTGTATTATGGAAAGGTCTTTGATCATGTCAGCTGTATCTAGCTGTGGAGTGCACTCAGAAAAATGGGAATCTCAAGAAACCCAAAAGTTGTCCTTATACAAAATCTACACACAGATTACAAAGCCACAATTCAGATCAACCACGGTGAAATGGAATGACTCTAGCTTGGAAAACAAATGTGATAAATCTGTACATTCCCCTTTTGGCTATTCACCCTATATGGTGAATATATGTTAAGGGAAGTTGGATTGGAGGAAGAAGAAGAATGTGGTTTTAGAAGGGGAAGAAGAAACATCAATAATCTGTGTTGTGCCAATGACACTACTCTAATAATTGAAAATGCAAACAATCTGCAAGCTCTGATAATATAGTGTAAGTCAAGGACCACAGGGAAAAAACAGGGTTAGGATTAAATATGAAGAAGACCAAACTCATGGCTTAAAGTACCGCAACCACTCTTAGAATTTACAGTGAAGATACTGAAGTGAAGAGCTTCTGCCTTTTAGGATCAACTATTAAGAGTTCAGTAAAAGAACCAGCAATCAAGAAATATGCATGCTTTTGAATTGCTAGGTGGACAGGAGCTGAGGCAAGTAATGGGAGTTCACCCTGTTGTGTGGTGCTTGGGTCTCGAACCTGGGCTGTCAGCTTTCTAGCTGAGAAGCTCAGCATCTTTAACCACTGAGCCATCATTTCCCTTTACGATATGTAAGCTATTACAAACATGGGAGGGGACACAAATAATTATAATGAACTGCAGTTTTCAATATACAATAAAAAGCCATTTACACCAAAGCTAGGGCTTAACATATAAAATAAAATACATGTAGAAATTCACATAGCAGAGGGAAAAAATATGTCCAAATATAGGATAAGTACAGTAGTATTTCTAGGATAGACCCTGCTAGGGAATGCATAAGTAATACATGGTGGGATACATATTCATACTCCTTGAATTATTAAAGAAGTTTATCATAATTTCAAAATTAAGATGGAGTGATCGGGAAAGAATCCCCAAATCGTAAAGCCAGTATTTCTTTGAAAAAGGGAGTCATCTCAACAGCCTCAGCATCTTCCAAGGGACAACTTTGCTGTTTTTAATCTGCTCAGTTGACTCCCTCTAACTCAATTTATCTACAGCAAGGATATGTTAACGTTATCTGACAGTTACTATTAAAGTATCACAGGCCTCTGTCTTGTTTATACAGCAACTTTACTGAGTCTTTCTGTTACATCAGTCATTTTAAGCAAAACACCCAGAAAAGAACATGTTGTATACAAGTATCAAGTTGAATACGGCACTGTAAAGATCCTTATGTAGTAAGTCAATACCCCACTACACATATGAGAGACATCTAAGCAGCATTATGAGATCACCAAGGTGTACAGAAATAGGAGAACACTGTGAGGAATACATTGAAAAAAATAATTAAAAATTACATCCACCCACAAAAAATTTTACAGAAACTGGCTGACTGTTCAGAATTATAAAATAGAAAATGAAAGGAGAAAAATTGTGGAATATTTTGAAAGAGTATTTTGAAATACATTTGGCTGGCCTGCTTAGAAAGCATGAAGTGAAAGTCCTATCCTTCCTTAAATCTGATTTGCAGAATAACATTATTTACAAATTGCCTCAACAGCTGTTGTGGTGTTATGACTATGTAACGCTCAAAGCAATTTTATCTAGTTTGGTGTCTTCCGACATGTCAGACTTCATGTTGACACCAACTAGTCAATAATACTGAAATGATGGCATTTGCTTCGTGGCACAGGTAGTCCCCAATTTACAACTGAGCCCAAAATTTCTGCTGCTAAATAAGACTGTGGTTAAGTGAATGTTGTGCCATGTTATGACTTTTTGGGCACAGTTGTTAAGTGAATCACTGCAGTTGTTAAGTCAAGAAAATGGTTGTTAAGTGAATCTGGTTTCCCCACTGACTTTGCTTGTCAGAAGGTCGCAAAAGGGGATCACATGACCTTGGCACACTACAACCATCATAAATATGAGTCAGTTGCCAAGCGGCCAAATTTTTATCACATGACCATGGGAATGCTGCAAAAATAGTCATAGGTTGCTTTTTTCAATGCCATTGTAACTTTGAACAGTCACTAAATGAACTGTTGTAAGTTGAGGACTACCTGCATTTGTACAGCAGTCTTTCTTAACCTGGGTAACCTGAAGATGTGTAGACGTCAACTCCCAGAATTCCCCAGCCAAGTTCACACATCTTCAAGTTGCCCAGGTTGAGAAACACTGATTTAAAGAATAACTTTCGTGAAGGCTAAGTAAGAGATTTGCACTAGGAAAACAAAGACTCCCTTAAACTGAAATTGCATTATTCTGGGCATTTCTATTAATTATATATTAAAATGGAAGGCAGCAATACATGTAAAGGATTAAGGCAAATCCCACGCCTGATTTTGCAATTCCAATGTCAAGAGTTTTAAAGAGCCAGAAAAATGAAAGAAGTTTTCTTGAGGAAATTAGATATGGTAGAGAACATAGCCCAATTTATTTAGTCAACTTTAATTCATTCAAACCATGAAATGTACCGGTATGTTTTATGCAGGGCTTGGGACTACTATACAATAAGAATGAAGCGCAGTAATGAATAATGTTTCATCCTCCATTAAGAACCTCTTGGATATGTTTTGTATAAAATTAAAGAATAAATCACCCAGAATAGAACTACAATCTTAACATTTTTTAATTGGGTTGGAGACCACTTCAAAGGCAGAGGTATTCTCCCCCACGCAATCGTATCAGGAGTGTGCTTCTACTGAGATCATAAATAAGTAAATGTTTTTCACATGAACCAGCTTCTCATGTATCCAACCTGTAAAATCATGTTTGGGATGACAGTAAACATTTCAAAGAAGTTGATGTCTTAAAATGATTAGGGTAGCAACCACAATCTTTTCTGAGCCTGTTAGACTTATCTAGCCCAGGTTACAAACCTTCTTCATTACAATATTGGGGTTCCCTTGGAAACTATATGAAAATTGTAACTGGGGTGGGCACCAGTTCAAAGTACAGAGGTCATATGCTATCTAATAATAATAATAATAACAACAACAACAAGAACAACAACAATAGTAGTAGTAGTAGTAATAATAGTAATAGTAGTAAAGTCGGAAGGGACCTTGGAGGTCATCTAGTCCAACCCCCTGCTCAGGCAGGAAACCCTATACCATTTCAGACAAATGGCTGTCCAGTCTCTTCTTAAGAAACTTCCAGTGTTGGAGCATTCACCACTTCTGGAGGCAGGTTGTTCCACTGGTTAATTGTTCTAACTGTCAGGAAGTTTCTCCTTAGTTCTAGGTTGCTTCTCTCCTTGATTAGTTTCCACCCGTTGCTTCTTGTCCTGCCTTAAGGTGCTTTGGAAAATAGCTTGACTCCCTCTTCTTTGTGGCAGCCCCTGAGATATTGGAACACTGCTATCATGTCCCCCTCGTCCTTCTCTTTGTTAAACTAGACATACCCAATTCTAGCAACCGTTCCTTATATGTTTTAGCCTCCAGTCCCCTGATCATCTTTGTTGCTCTTCTCTGTAATCTTTCTAGAGTCTCAACATCTTTTTTACATCGCGGTGACCAAAACTGGATGCAGTATTCCAAGTGTGGCCTTACCAAGGCATAATGAAATATCCGAACTGTCTGCCAATTTACTTTGGGGGCACAATTTAAAAGGTTGGTGTTGAACTTTAAAGCCTTAAACAGCTTAGGCCTCCTCCTCCTCCTCCTAAGCCAAGCTACTTAGATCAACATGAGAACCTTTTTCCAGAAGCCCAGCTGCCTGCTCTGGGGGAAAGTATATTTGGCTTAGACTTTGCTAGGAGGAAAACAACAAAGACCCATCTTTTTCACCAGGTTTTAATTCTGTTAATTGATTTTCATGGCACCGATTTTATTGCCATTGTTCAACATTATGCATTTAGTTTTAATTGTTCTAATTGCTTTAAGCTGCCTTGAATGCATGCATAAGCAGAAAGGTAAGGCGTAAAATCTAGATAAATGAAAATAAACAAATTTTAAAAAGCTTGCCAATAGAAGGCTTCAATCAGTGGAAAGGCGAAAGGAGCATTTTCCGCCTCTCCTCCAAAAAACATTTATGCTTCTCTTTGAAGCAGAAAGGGGAGGAAGGATACCTACTGTACTACAGTGGAAGAAGAAGAAGAAGAAGAAGAAGAAGAAGAAGAAGAAGAAGAAGAAGAAGAAGAAGAAGAAGAAGAAGAAGAAGAAGAAGAAGAAGAAGAAGAAGAAGAAGAAGAAGAAGAAGAAGAAGAAGAAGAAGAAGCAACATTCTGCATATGCAATGTTGAAATGTACCTTTAATGATCTATGTTTCATGCACCAGCTGAACAAGTCTTCCCCAACTTCAGTCTCTTTCTGAAGACTGAATAATAATAATATTGTTGTATTATTACTACTGTTGTATTATTATTTAGATCCACCCCCAATTAATACATTGATAAAATTAAGGTGTCCAACATTTTTACAATGAAAAGGAGGATACAAATAAATTGAAGAAAAAATATCGTAAATAAAAGAAACATTTTATTCATTGCAACAATAATACAGAATACGCTATAATATGATAAATTCATAATAAAAAACATTTATAACAATAACATTTTATATTGTAATTATGCTTATATGCCGCACCCCCGCCTGCAGCCGCCCCGCCAACACTGCTGCCCCGCCGTGTAGAGTGGGCCCTGCAGCTCCCAAAGTACCAGCTGCACCAGCTCCGGCCCTGGGGGGCAGCCCGCTATCGACACACCCCGCCTGCAGCCACCCTGCCAGTACCACCACCCACCATGCGCAGCCCCATGTAGAGCAGGGCCCGCGGCTCCCACAGCACGGGGGCAGCCGGCCACTGCCGCCCCTCACACCCCCACCCACAGCAGCCCCGCCACCCCTGCCTCTTGCGCCCTCAGCCATTATTGCACTAGCAGGGCCGAAGATCAAGAGAAAGTTATCGTGGCATTGCCACTCCTGTCTCCTTCAGGTATCTTCGGGACTAATTAGGAGATGGTGTAGTTGGGTAGCAGGGAGGGGTGCAAAGTTCCTGCCAATTCACCTTCGCTGCAGACAACTTACAGGTGCAAAGTTTGCCGGCTGGGTGTTTTGGCCCGCTCAGCAGCAATTCCTATTGGCTTTCAAAAGCTAATAGGGGGAGTAGCACAGCTCATGCAAAAGTTGAAAAAAAAACATAAAAAAGGTGCCGGAACACCGTTCTGAGCATTCTATGAGGAAAAAAAAGCCCTGCAGATTAGTCTTCAAATATTGAAAAGGAGGATATGTAGGAGGACACTTTTCGAGGGAGGACAGAACTTACAAAAGGAGGATTGTCCTCCCTAAAGGAGGATGGTTGGTCACCTTAGATAAAATGGAGATTACCAGGTTGGGGGAAGCAGAGCTAATGGATAGGCCAGGGGTAGGCAACTTTGGCTCTTTTATGACTCGTGGACTTCAACTCCCAGAATTCCTGAGCCAGCCATGCTGGCTCAGGAATTCTGGGAGTTGAAGTCCACGAGTCATAAAAGAGCCAAGGCTGCCTACCCCTGGGATAGGCCATTAAAAACAGCAGTGCCATCAATGCTTTTGGTGAAAACTAGCTTAATATAAAAAAAAGTTCTCTGAAAACATTAACAAAAATATATCACTTGGTTTCACGGTTTAGAAAAATCTACGCAGAATTTTATTAAGTACTTTATGCAGGCAATATTTTCAGAACACTTGAGATATATGGGCCAGAATGTTCCCATGTTAAAGTAATTCTACAATAGGCAATTTTCAACTAATAAAATATATTACTAATTAAACAAGCAGGAAGCCGAGCCCTGCAATATGAACTATGGATACTAATAATGGTAGCTCTTGAATGTTGTTAATAATGCTACTTTTATTTTGTGTACAATTTAATTAATTTCATTAATTAATATGAAACATAAAAACAGAGGATCAAATTTCAGCTTAGATTTTGGATTCCACTCTAAACTGAATAATATTGTTTTACATTTGTACTCAGTTGGATAATTATAGTTCAACTATGATCAACCCTTTTGACCAGAACATTGGGTTTCATTTTTAAAATAAATTATCTACATTGTTAACAGAGAACCCTATTGTTATTCAACGGGTCTTTAAAAGAGAGTGTAGAACATGTGAATATCGAATTTAAATTAATTGTACCATGAAGGACTAAAAAAGGTATTGTATAAAAATGAAAAATAATAGTACTATATACATCTATGAATTAATAAAAGTGTTAACATTGCTTATATCATTAACACATTCTATAAGAGGCCAATGGAATTCAGACAAAGCTCAGGTAAAAGTATTTATTATTTATAGGTTTTCATTCATAAATCCCTTGTGTCTATTTTTGTTAAAGTTACAATGGTGGTGCCAAAGGTGCTTTTCAAAAGGCAACTGGACTTTCTTGAAAGCATTTCGGTTCTCATCCAAGAAACATCTTCAGTTCTGGCTGAATGGTGGGGAAGGGAAGGATTTATTAGCACTCTGAAGGTCAGTCATTAGGTCTCTGAGAATTGTTGAGGTGCCTCAACACCAAATTATTGCTAAGGAATATAAATCCTTCCATTCTTCACCATTCATCGAGAATTGAAGAAGTTTGTAGAAGAGAAGCAAAAAGTGTTCAAGGAGAAAAAACCAAGAAAGTCTGGTTGCCTTTTGAAAAACATCTTTGGCACAACCATGACCTGGATGATTGAGAATCTCCATAGACCTTATGATGGTGGGTTTATGGCTTATTTTAGTTTCGCTCACTCATACTCCTTATCAAACAAAAAAGAATGTCTACACTTATACAAATTAGAAATTGATTAAATAATTTATACTTGAGTAAATTTTGACTGATTTATCAAATTGTAAAATACCACAAAAGTCAGCACAAATTAAATTCACAATTTCTCACTTAATAAATTGGTCTCCAACAGTTAATCAAGAAAAGCTCCCTTGCTATCAGATTGCTAGAGAAGAAAAGGTAAAAGATGATTGCTGAGAAATTCATTTCATGCATAAATCTGAATTCTTAACTTTTGTAGAGGACTACAACCTCTACATTAAACCTTTCTTCTACAGAAGATTAAGAGCCCTTTCTGTGACTTGGTTAGAAATTCATCAGGAAAAAGAATACATTTAAAAACAAGAGAAAAACTAGCAAAAATAAATCAGGGAGAACAACAATATATTTATACAAGAAAACTACATCTTTTCCTTGAAAGTTTGGAGGGAAAAATGTGGATAATACCCAATTCTGGTAGTAGCCAAATTGAGTTTCTCCAGATTTTGACCACAATCCTGTTATTATGCATGCATATAAATTTCACTGAACTCAACAACATTTGATGCCTGGACAGGCCAGACAGATCATAACTTTCACATTTGTACATGGAAATAAAAGTAAGCACTTCTAAATATATAAACTCGTCATGCCACAACACTACACAGTCCAGATTTCTAAAGCAAGTTAACATGAGTCTATGCTTCTTCCCCGTAGCCTTTCTTTCCCCTGAGCCAAACTTAACTTTCTTCCTTCACCTCTTCAACCTCAATGAAAAAGTTCATTGGAGTTGAACAAGAATTTGAACACGCTTCAAGCCAGTTAACCTTCACTGAGTTAATATTGCTGCCAATGACTTATTTCATCACCACTTGGAGGAAATTTGCTGGTAGTGGAGCAGTCTGAAGAAGCAGGCTGCAAATTAGTTAGTATAACTTAATAGGAGCATTATTATTGTCCATGTCATGAATCCTTAGCAAAGAGATGATGAGCTCTATTTTCTGTTGGAGATTTTAGACATTGAGTTGTTTAGTACTTCCTACATCAACAAGTCAGTCAGTCTAGATCAGTCTTTCTTAACCTTGGCAATAGACTTCAATTCCCAACATTCAGTCTGGAGAATTCTTGGAGTTGAAGTTCAGATATCTTAAAGTTATTAAGGTTGGGAAATATTGGTTTAAATATCTCAAAAATGTTTCTCTAGATCTTCCTTTATTTTTCTATGTGTAAGGATTTAGATGAAGAAGTGAAAGGAATGATGAAAATTGTATACTGATAATACGAAGGGTTTTTTTAAAGCCATAGAAAACTAAAATAAAATTCTAAGTGCTGACAGGTTGGGAAAATGGACTGAAATAAATGAAATTTAGTAAGGACAAATGCAAAGTTCTTCACTTAAGAAATAAACATAAAATATGCAAGTTAAGAATGGGTGACACTATTACAATTTAGTAGTAGCACTTGTCAAAAAGATCTCGGAAAGCAGTGTACTGCAAACAGAGCACAGGTCAAAAGAGTGATTAGGCTCTGAATGACGTTTAGGCTGAATAAAAGGAAATATAATTTTCAAAAAGAAATATCAGATCATGGAAAGCAATTATTCTGCTCTTTTGTGATTTGGACAGACATCCCATTGAGTACTATCAATTTTAAGAAGAATTCAGCAAAACTGAAATGAATTCAGAAAAGAACAATAAAGATGGTCTATCATAGGGAAGAGGACATGACTTATTCTGCTTAGCACCTGAGGGCATGACAAGATGCAGTGGGTGGAAGCTCATCAGAGGGAGATTCAACCTGGAAACCAAGGAGAAATTTCCTGATTGTGAAAACAATTAATCAATGGAACAGCTTGCCTCCCAGAGTTGTGGGTACTCCATCACTGGAGATTTTCAAGAAAAGACTGGACAACCATTTGTCCATGCTGGCATAAGGATTCCTGCTTTGGGTACAAAGCTAGACTAGAAAACCTCCAAGGTCGTTTCCAGACCTATGATTCTATGATGATCTAAGGACTTGAAATCATGCCCTATGAGAGGGAAAATAAAGAGCTAGGTATGTTTAATCTTGAGAAGAGCTGAATAAAGGGGACACAATCACATTTCCAAATATCTGAAAGGACACAACACAGAAGAAGCTCATTATCTCTCATTCCAAAGTGCAAGACATGGAATAACAGGTTTAAGTCACAGGAAAACAGATTGCCATTGAATGTTTCCGAGCAGTGTGAACAGTTTGACAGTCAAATCAATTATCCAGATAGGTGGTTGACTCTTCACCGGAGGTGTTCAAGCAAGGCTAGACAGCCATTTGTCTGGGATGCTTTAATTTGGATTCTTGCACTGAGCAGAGGGTTGGAGTCAATGATTAAATGGCCTCTTCCAACTCTTTAAGTTTCTGTGGTTTTTATAGCTGCTGCGTTTACAAGAAGCCAAATTAATTCTGTGAATTCAGACTTGAAGAATTCATTGCCTACATACATTACATATTGTTCTAGGGCACAGAAATAAATTACTTACTTAATAAGAGCACATAACACTCTTTTTTATATGCTGGCTTTCAAGGTTGAAAGCAAAATGGCTGATAGCCAAATATCAATCATCGAACCCGAATAACTTTATTACTAGGCAGATTCTCTTCTACAATGGAATCCACACAGTACAAGGCATTCTTGGAGTTCTTGTTTGTTGTGTTCTTGTAAAGTATAAACACACAAAATGACTTTCAGGTCTCGCCCTGTGTGTTCTGAACCCATCAGCTGTACCGAACTTCATCTGCTGCCTGGGGAGAACAGAAACAATCCTAGGGCCAGGATTTCTTGAAGAAAGGGAGGGAGTCGGCATGCATGAGAGAGGGAAAAACAAAAATGTTGGCTCTAAAATGCTAAAACATAGATGTAGTTCATTCCTAGATTTGGCTCAATAAACAAACACACTGAAATGCACTCTCTTAAAATAATGGAATTGAGTTCTCTTAACAGCACCCTCTAGGGTAAAAAATGCAAAGAGAAACCCAAGAGTTAGGATATTAATTAGGAAACAAACTGTCTCAGTCTGAATGTTTGGCACTATATTTGCACGTGTTCATATACTCAGAGCCCAGTTTTGCACAGTTGGTCCCCAGGTACACAATATGGTCCTGGGGAAAAGGAGACTTAAATCCAAAGGTATCTATAGAGAAAATAGAGCTCTGAAGTTCACAAAGCAGAGCCAAGGGAAGACAACTGACACAAGATCCCTTCTGTTAAAGGCAGGTGCTCCGGGGAGTAACTAACAGTCTCATTTCCATGTTCCCTAGATGCCCTAGAGTCAAGTGATCAACATTCAATTGTAAATCAATTTGTATTTTCCTTCTTCCAGTGGAATGATCTCTTTTAGAATTCAGATACCTGTTTGAAGTAAAAGCCATCGCTCTCAATTCCTAGCTCCTCTCTTCCCCCTCCCGCTTCAGTATTAGCTGAAATGTCAGACCCTCAGTTCCTATGGTATCACCACATATTTGCAAGGTTCCTTATGATTTTGAAGACCAATTAACAAAACAATCACTCATTTCAACTCCCTGTTCTGTTTCTTGACCATATAGCATACCTGGAATCTTGCTGGGAAAAGTTAATATAATTGATAACTCACCAACTTTGTGATCTGGTAGCTCTAATGAGAACCATTTCTTTCTCCTTTTTATCCTACTGTTACAGGGTCTTTATTGATCTTTCAATAAAGCCTGACGCCAATTTAGTTGATGGGGAAGACTGCCATCACTGAACAGAGATTTGCAAATGGCCACATAGTAGGTGAGATCAATGACAAATTTATTATTAATTAGATCAAGAATAAGGTTGCTCCCCTCCACTCTAGCTTTTAGTTTCTGGGCATGCTTCCTAAACAAGTATTGGGTTGCAATGTTGTCCACACTTTTCTTTACTAAGATTATTCAGGTGTGATCCTAAAGCATTCAGTGGTATAAAGATGATATTAGAAAAAAAGTGCTTTGATTTATCGTTCTAGCATTTGATTTATTGTTCATATTATTGATTTAAAAGAACCTTAAAAATGTAAAAGCCAGGAGGAAGGGGAAGAATTTAGTTAAGTGTTAAAGACAGTATCTATGCATGGATGACAGTGGTAGACAGGCAAGGGGGGAGCAACTGATGAAATGTATGTTGTATGTCATATTTGCATCCAGTGTCAGAATTCAAATACAAAAAGCCAGAGTTTGTCTGTGATATCACAATACCTAACTTGTCCATTTTTTTCATCTTCTTGATTTGTAACAGGTGCCTACAGATATACAGGTATACTGCCTATCCCTGAGCTGAAACATTATCTACTAAACGCCACAGGAAAGGGAGGAAACGTTAACTGAAAAGCAAATTCCGAGGAGATGGCAGAATAATAAAAAGCTTCAACGTTAAGAAAAATATGCTCAAAAACAGGCACAATTCTTGAGGAAGGCCTATTAGCTTGTTGTGGAAAAACGTAAGGAATGCTGTTTTGCATTAGAAATAGTCAAAGTAAGCAGATAGCTGATATGAGAGTATTTAAATACAAAGGTTCAGATTTACTTGAAGCTTAACTAAATTAATACATTGAAAATGTAAAGACTACAGTAGTGTAAAATACACAGGCTGCTAACTGGACTGTGAAAGTTTACACACAATCTAAATATAGTTTGCACTTATGAAATCATCAGCGCGTACATATTAATCAAACATTGTAAATATAGTATTCCTGCGAAGATATTCTTGGCTCATATTAACAAACAAGAACACTGCCAAGAAGGTGTGAGAAGTAGAGTGCACAGCTTAATTTAAGATCCAAGTCCAATTCTGTTTGCCTTATACATGAGAATAAAAAGATAGAGATCCAGGATTTTTTTATGAGGAACCTATGCAATAAATTTTAAATAAATATACCAAAGACAAAAATAGTAGGAATAAAAAAAAACTTTCCTCCCTAAATGACTGGAAGAGGAAGAGAAGGAGGTGTTTAAAAAAAGATGCAGTAACAATTAGGATGACCATCCAAATGCAATGGAATCACTATGGTTTGGAAACTGCTCTTAGCAGCAGTGCAGAAAGTGCATTTCCCTAAAGTATAAGTACAGCAGAAAAATCCCTACTCCTAGTAGAAAAGATTTGGTTACTTAGAGGCAGTGATGTGATTCAGCCAGTTCGCACCACTTTGGCAGAACTAGTAGCTATTTTTTTTGTTGCCCAGGCCCAGAATGGACTTCCAGAAGCGGCATCCACACAGAGATCCCGTTGTTCACATATTTTAATCCCGCCACTGCTTAGAGGCATCTAAAGTGATCACTCAGCTGAAATCTACTAAGGCACTTAAAGTGGATGCCATTCCTCCCCAAGTGAGTGATGAGACTCAATTATGGCTTCCCTTTTATATAAGAAGGCAGCTCAACTAACTTTCTGAACATTAGGCCCCAGCGATAAATGTTTGTACTTTTCACAGAGGGCAACAACCTCCTGTCAACTGTAAGCCATGGTGCCATCACTAAAATCTACGCCAAACATCAGTTGATTCAGAAAAGCATCCTGCCAGAGAAAGAAGTTGAATTTAAAGCCATTTTAAGCCATTAGAATTGATTGGTAACTAATATTAAGTCATCCAGTGAAAAAAACATACTGAAAAGCCTCACTAAACTAAACGATAAAGCTGCTTCCTGTAATTTAACTTTAAATTACTTTGAAATTAAATTATAAATTATATTATCAATTATAACTGTTCAGTCGCACAGTCAGCCAGATATTCAGATTGGATGTGGCATTTTTATCCACCTATTGAGTCCTTCCCATGGATCTGGGATAGACAGATGCTGATGTTGTATGGTGTTAGAGGTACCGTCGCTAGATGTAAGGATTATTTATTTATTTATTTATTTATTTTAAATGATCTCTTTGAGGGACATGGGCAGTTTGGAAATACGAAATATAAATAAACATAGTGTGAGAATATCTGTTAATATGTAATTCAGCAGGTAAGAAAGAGTTCAGTGAGCATGAAATAATTTTTACGTACACAAGAAAAAAAGCAAAGATGTATCCTAAAGATAACCTCAATAGTGTCTTTGATGTGTTGTCCACACTTATGCTTCTTCTTCTTCTTGTGCCATATCCGTTATCGGACGTTGGCAAACATGTTGGCGATCCTGTTTTTATCAGCAGCTGCACGAAAAAGTGCTGCTGAGTTTTGTCCAAACCAGTCCCTTAGATTTTGAAGCCACAATCTTCTTCTTCTGCCTGGACCTTGTTTGCCTTCAATCTTTCCCTGGAGGATTAAATGGAGTATGCCGTATTTTTCTGGGTGTCACATCACATGTCCGAGATATTCTAACTTTCGTTTTTTAATTGTTTTGATGATTTCCTTTGGCTTTCCCAGGCAGCTTATCACCTCCTCATTTCTGATCTTGTCAACCCAGCTTATACTTAACAGCTGCCTGTAAATCCACATTTCAAATCCACACTTATGCAGACCTTGATATTCAGAGCATCTAAGAATTTCTAAAAAATCCAAATATGTTTAGCCTTAGAAGTTGCCTAAGCCTGAATTACAAGGCAGACCTGCAACATAATCACAAAAGCACTGTTTTTAGCAACTCCAAACAACCATAAGATAAAGCCTGTTATCAAGCTTCCATTAATCAAAATGCTCTCTTAGACAATATATGAAAATAAATTACGAAGTTACTTTATAGTCCTGTTCTGAAATCAATACACAAATGTTGCAGGGAAGAGGAAAAATCCTAAATTTTTCTTTGTCGTCTTGAATCTGATATTGTTTTTAAAAAATTATCCCCACAATTTTGGAGTCACTATTTCATTTTTAATACACAACTTAAAATATTAATTTAAATAAAGGTTATACAAGACTGAACAATTTAAACTAAACAGAAAGAAAGGGAGACACAGTAAAAGTCTACCATGTGGAAGTAACTGTGGGTTTTTCTTCCTTTTTTTTAGCCAATAAATAATTGGCTGGATTTTATTATCATAGGCCAACATTTATACACAGATTTTTGTTTCTGGAGTTACATAATGCACTTGTCAAGATGTTCATAGGATTTTGCCTCCAGAAAAGCGTAGTTAACTAAATTTCATCAACTCAGTGCTCCAAATAACTCTTCCAAATCAAGAAAATTAATTTTGTCACAAGCCTAAGGAAGGAGGCTCAACTTGAAACCTTTTTCTGATTATAAAATTCTGCTGCCATTAATGTCTCCATACTGAGATGAGCTGCCAATAGTGTGACAAATAAAAGGCAAATGCAATAAAATATTTTTTTTAAAAAACGGGCAGGCCAATATTACACAGAAACAGCACACATGTTGCTTAGCTTTTATGGACCTTTTCTCTGCAAAAATGGGTGTCAATAAAAACAGAACTTCATATGGAGAAGAACTGTAATATATAAGTAGTTCTTACAGCAACCGTAATCGGGACCAGAATTTTTGTTGTTAAGTGACACAATCATAAAGCATAATGTCATGTAACTGTGCTGCAGCTTTCCAGCACTTCGTGATTAAGCAAAACACAGTGGATTATTAAGTGAGAACTTACGAGGCTGCCATTTGCAGCCTCCTGCTGGCTTCCCCACTGATTTGTAGGGGACTGGCAAAATGATAATCATGTGACTGCAGGATACTGTAACATCATAATTGCTAGGACAGGTCATAAATAACTGTTCAACACTATCATAGGGTTGAAAGGTCACTGAATGATCGTTAAGCAAGGACCACTTGTAGCAGTTGGAAGTATATAAGCTACCGGTCCATGGCCTGTTAGGAACCAGGCTGTGCAGATGGTGGGTGACCAAGCAAAGCTTCATCTGCACATGCGTGGGATCTAAGTTGTGTGGGAAGCCATCCCCTCCCCCCCCTCCCCGATCCGTGGAAGGTATTTTTTTTCCTGAAATTGGTCCCTGGAGCCAGGAAGGTTGGGGGCCACTGATCTAAAAGATATGGTTAAAAAAAAGTCAAGATGGTAGCCATGACAGTGTGATTGAAACTCTGCCCATTTTTCCTGTGTGACCCTGATTTCAGCAAAACTCATATTTTGATGTATGGATCAAAGATCCTTCCAAACCCTAGTAATCCACTTTTCCTTCCCTTCAAATAAGAAGCAAGGAGGACATTCCCTGGCTGGATTCACACATAATACTAAAACCATAAAGTGTTTTTTGATATGCAGCTACATGCAATATATAAATCTGGCTAGTAGAACTTAAGAAGTACTGGTAATCCTTGATTTATGACCACAATTGAGCTCAAATTTTCTGTTGCTAAGCAAGACAGATGTTAAATGAGTTTTGCCCCATTTTATAATCTTTCTTGCCACAGTTGTTAAGTGAATCACTGCAGTTAAGTTAATAACACAGTTGTTAATTGGATCCAGCTTCCCCATTGATTTCGCTTGTCAGAAGGTTGCAAAAGGTGATCACATCATCCCAAAACATTACAACTGTCTTAAATATGAGACAGTTGTCAAGCATCTGAACTTTGATCACATGACCATGGGAATGCTGCAAGGGTTGTAAGTGTGAAAAATGGTCATAAGTCTCCTTTTTTAGTGCTGTTGTAACTTTGAAGAGTCACTAAATGAACTGTTGTAAGACAAGGACCACCGGTACTTTAAAAAAAGAAATAATGGCTTAGACTAGCTGAAGCTAGTCAGTTATACCAGAAATCCTTAATTTTGCTCTTTGCCTTTGTATATCCCATCATCTGCATTAAAAACAAAAATACACAGAAAATATGACATGCTGTAATGGAAAGAACAGATCTTTTCAAATTAATTGATAACCTAATCCCTGGTTCTGTTTTTTTTCAAATACAACATCTATTTGCCAAATTTGGCACCCAACTGATCTATTCTGACTGTAGATCTCAGAATCTGAATCTATAGATCAGACAAGGCTAGTTTAGATCAGATGAGATCCATCTTTATTAGGGTAATTAATCAAGACAAAGCAGCAAGGGCAATCTAAGAGAAAGTCTAAAGATAAAGGTTTCCAGTGATAGGCAGTAAGTATATGACAGTAATGCTAACTAAAAGAACATTTTAAGGTAAAAAGCTTCACTTAACAATAGTTTAAGGATACAGCTGAGAGTATTAGAATAAATGACAGTGGATAAGTAAAACAATAATTTTAATTAAAACAACTTTAAAGAAAAAAGCATGAAAGAGAATCCATGTATCTGTGGAAAAAGACAGAAAAGAGGTAAGAAAGATCCTCCTTTTAGCAAGCCAGCTTAAGGACTGTCTTGTCAACATGAGAGACAATTCAAGCATTTTACAACCTTAGATTCTAAATAGCCAAATCTATTGCAAATTTTACTGCATTGCATTTTTTTATATATTTGCAACAGATTTCATTTTATGTTTGTCTTTACCTTGGGATAGAATTTGAGAAATATATTGTTAGAGTCCAAATAAGATAAAACTTACAGAATTTGTGTAGCTAATTAACTTCAATGTAGTAAGACCATATCTGTCTTTCACAGTTATATTTTCTATAGGAATCTATAAAAGCAACCAGGTGATTCTGGATCGCTTCAGAAATAAAACAGGTTTTTTACACACACACACACACACACACACACACACACATACACACACACACACACACACACACACACACATCCCTACACCTACCAATGAGATGACTTCATCACAAAAGGTTCAGATGATTCCATAATTTTAGTAGGCAAACATAAATTTTCCCCTTTTCCCTTCTCTAAAATAAGAGGAAGCAAATTGAATGTCAGTGTGTAAATACAAGTGTTTATATCTACCACAGAGCTGAAACAACCAAGTTTTTATCCTCCAAATTTATCTGCACCCAATTTGCAAAGGGAAATATAATTTAATGATGAGTATATCACAATGAAGACATGTTTACCTACATGTTTACCATGATTTAGCCTATGGTATTTTATATAATTAAGGACAGCACAAAGTCATCTTTAATTCAACCAGAATGCTGCTGGACTATTTCCAGAATGTTAATTCAGTTACAGTCTGTAATCTTATGCTTTGATCTGAAAAGCACATGTTAAAAAAACAAATCCTAAAATTCTTATCAGGAACAAACTAGAGTTTAGCACCAATATATATTTCTATATATTGCCAGAGATAAAATAGTTTTTTATCTTCATTATTCTTAATTTGTAATTAGATTAAAAGCAGGAGTAAAAAAGTGTTTTGACCTGGTAAGTACTGAACACACCATATACACTGATAGCATCATATGACATAGAATGTTCCAAATAAATGAAATAAAAACCTATTAACCTTGCCATTTTCAAACGAACAATAAATTTACTGCTCCATCAGATCAGCATAATTAGTTCTATAAACCTTCAGATCTATGGGATTTCAACTTTCCTGGGAATTATGGGAACAACTCCCAATTATCTGGCATCTTAATAAGCAATGTGGATTCTCAAAGATGTCTGACGATTTCATTATTGATATTTTGATAGACAAAGGAAGTGTATCATAGAATACCTATTCTTCAATATCAAAAACTTATTTTTTATATAACATCAATACTGAAGTTTTTTACATGAGATACGTAGTACGGAGACAAATCTGTATTTCTAGATTTCATACGCAGTTTCCTAATAAAGAATCTATAATTTTTGTACAACAATTGGCTTCTAATCTGATATTTTAGAATTATTTTAGAGAACGATAAAGGTCTGTCCCTAAGATAAAATTTGGCCTTTTGGAAAGTCATTTTTAATTCCTACTGTGATAGACAAGCTTTCAAGCAGAGAAATGCCAGATGGAAAATTTGTATCTGCTTATTAAATATTTTTAGAGAATATGAAACAATGCTTTCATCTTTAAAACATGCTATTTAATATTTCCGCACATGAATCATGTCTGCTTTGAATAACAATTCCAATTATAAACTGGAAGTAAACTTTTTTTAAAAAAAAAATCTGCACAAGTTGGAAGGCACTGCAAGATGAACAAGGCTGCTATTCAAATATTCAGAACTCCAGGAAGAGTTTTGCATTTTTGCTGGGATGTCTAGATTTTAGTCAGGGGAAAAGATGCATACCTAGTTCCATATGAACTTCTGCCTTTGTTATTACTATTATAACAGGTACTTCACTAGGCATTGTCAACAAAGAATGACAAGGACAATAAGCCAGTTTTGTCTAATTGTTAAGGCATCTGGGTAGAAAGCGGGAGAGGGTGAATTCAAATCTCACGTTAGCCATGAAAGCCAGCTGGGTGACTTTGAGCCAGTCAGTTTCTCTTAGCCCAACCCACCTTACAGAGCTGTTGTTGTTGGGAAAATAGTAGGAGGAAGGTGTGCTGGGTATGTTTGCAATTTTGCATTATTTGTAAAATAAAAATAAAAATAAAGGTGGGATTTGAATGAATGAATGATCCATGATCACTAAACAAACAAAATGATGAAATCTTCACAGGCATTTGGCCACACTGAGAATGCCCTGATGGATCTTATCAGTTGTGAGAAATAGTGAAAAATTGAGTCAGGAGTTGATTAACCACAGTTCTTATCTACTTGCACCATAAATAAAATAACTTCTGGGAACTGCATTCCCACAGATGTCATCAGGATCCAATTTCCTTCACATTCAGCATACATCAGTGTATTTTTTTCATTTGGTGCAAGGGGTATTTCACCTATTTCTATCATCAAACTGTTCACTCCAGCGTAATACAGTTAACTGTAGAGTACCAACAGTTATTTTGTCAAATAGATAACAGTGTGTAGAATGGACAGAAGACATAATTAGGAGAGTTCATCCAACCAATCTAAGAAAAGCCTAACTGAAATGCATCAAGCTTTCTTATGAGGTAAAAGAGATCCAGATTTGCCAAATTAAATGAATTTAATTTCCTGAAAATGGAAGAAAAGATAAAAAAAATATGTGTCTTTGGGTGCTGAGCATATAAAGCAGTGGTTCTCAATCTTTTTAATGCCGCGACCCCCAACCGGTCGTAAGTTGAGGACTACTCAACCGGTCGTAAGTCGAGGACTACTCAACTGGTGCAGCACCGTTTGTAGAATGGGACTTTTGGCGGGCTCAGCAGGGCAGAGACAGCCTGGACAATTCCTATTGGCTTTTGAAAGCCAATAGAATTAGACTCTATTCAAGAGAGTCTATTCTATTGGCTTTCAAAAGCCAATAGAATAAAAGGGAGTAGCACAGCTAAGGAAAAGGAGGAAAAAAAATGGCGGACTGCATTGTTTGGCGACCCCCGTGAAATGGTTGTTCGACCCCAAATGGGGTCCCGACCCACAGGTTGAGAACCACTGATATAAAGGGACTGGCAGTGATGTTTTAAGAAAGTCAAAGAATTACCTATTGGTACAGCAAAATCCAGCTAAAAATAATTGTTCTATTAATGTATGGTAGGGTTATCTTCCTTTGGAGTGTGAAACTTCATGAAATATTGGGGAAAAAAACTTCCAAAATTATTGCTTTGTTTGAATGAATGTCTTGTGCTAGCTCATCCCAATTTCTAGTTTCAAAAGGCACTAATGTTATTATGGAAATGATAGAGATACCAGAAGCAAAGGAAATACATTGTTCCATTTCTTTTTACAGTACTAAGTTCTTGGTCAGGATACTAGAATTTCAGTTTTCCTAACAGCCTTTCTGAACACTGAAATTTCTATAACACCTAAGAAAGAATTCTAGACAGATACTACTATTGCAGTAGATTATACAATTATTCAAAGTTGGAATGCAACAGATGTTACTGATTCAGAAACAGAAAGGAAATAAAGATCTGTTTCTCCCAGCATTTCAAAAAATATAATTCTGTATGAACAGTTCTACTTCTAAATGAATCTGGACACAAATCACAAATGCTATTTATGACCTATACAAATATTATTTTGCAATTAAAAATCACTGTAAATGTTGGCATGATTTGCATAATTTTACATGCACTGATTCTTTGACTACTAAGGTTTCAAAATATTTTGCCTGTAAGTTTTCAAGTTTATATCTATATTTAACAGCTGGATGATGGTTTTATTTAATAGAAAGAATGGTAAAATTGGTATTCTGTAACCATTTTTATACATCTTTAATAAGATCACCTATGCATTTCGTATTTTCATGAAGGAGACTTTAAAAGAGCTTGTTATATACCAAACATTTTAGCATGATAATAAAATAGAAGGAAAAATATCCATGAAATAGTCACTCTAGAAATTTAATTTCTGGAAAAGAAAAATCATTTCCAAAAGTGTTGATACTTAGTCACTGCTAAATTATAGGTAAAGTGAGCTCTACTATTTGACAACTTGAGGTCCCTATCAGGTAGCAAAATCTGATCTAAAGCAGTGAGAGTACCATTTGCATTTTCAGTTGTTTCAGGGTTCAAAAACCTCAGGAAAAGCAAATGGAGAGTACCCATCAAGTTGGGGGGGAGGGGTGAAAGGAAGCCTTTTTTAAAAAGTGTAATATGTTTCAGAATAAATTCTTCTAGCTCAAGTCACAACAGTAGTTTTACACTGATTCATACAGTCCTTGGAAACTATTAACTAGAATTGCACACACACACACCCCAAAAAAATAACTGTCCAAAAGAAAACAAAATGCCCTGGTCCATTTCTGATCTAATCAAATACACAATTACAAAGCAATAAGAACGCCTTAATATTGCTAGAACAATTCAAGGCATCCTTAATAGAACGTAAAAGCTATTTATTTTAATTATAATCTCCCAATTCTTTGAAAATGAAACATACTTTAGTGGAGAACTGTTTCCCTGTTATCCTTTATCTTGTATAAAGTCCTTAGGCAATAAATAGGCTGAACATTTGTTAAGTTATTTTTTTTTAGGTTGTTGCAGTTGAAGTATAGCGTGATTATATAACTGGAGGAGCATGACAGATTTTTATTGTTTCCAGAGGGTGAAGGGTCTCCCTCTCTTTTATAGAAAGATTAAGCCTATCTGCGAAATCTTAAACCATCATTTCAGAAACAATAAGGACCATATCCACGGCCCTTACCTTGCCCCTGCCCCCCGCTGTGTATTTCTGTGTTAAGTACAAAGATTGTAGAGGACATAGAGAATGGCTTTGAGGGAGAGGGGGAAGAGATGCTGAGAGTGAAAAGAAATCTGAATCAGAACAGGACAGTAACCAGTGGTGGGATTCAGCCAGTTCACACCACTTCAGCAGAACCAGTAGCTAATTTTTTGTTGCCCAGGCCCAGAATGGACTTCCAGAAGCGGCATCCACGCAAAAAACCGGTTGTTCACATATTTGAATCCCACCACTGGCAGTAACATACATTAACATCTCCAGACAAGGCCCTCCTTAGTTCACCTGAAGATAAAAGGAGGGGGCGGGGAGCTCATTCACGCTTGCAAGGTTCTATTATTATAACTTTACAACAACAATAGCACTGGTCTACATGAACTTGGGTTCTAGTCTGGTCTAAGATAGGTGCAGAATTACCATATGGGGCATCTCTTGTTTACATGAAATTCAAGAGCTCACCCAATTATTGTTCCCATGCTTCAACATTTTGTCTTGCAGAAGAAAAAACAGTGCAGCAAACACACAGGCCAAGAAAGAACAAGTCAAAAAAAGAAGTGAAAAATTAATAATAATAATAATAATAATAATAATAATAATAATAATAATAATAATAATAATAATAAAAAAAAAAAATAGGTTGTGGGGCTTGTGTACTCTGAGGAAGATGAGAGCTATGCCAGAGGTTCAACCATACTGGACAGGTCTCATCAGAGGAGTCAGACAAAGAGTGTCTCTCCCATAAAAAATATGGTGAGACGTAAATTTCACAATGCCATACTGGCTCGGATGTCGCCCAGGTTAACAAGGTCCGTGCTAGATATTGGAGTTCCTGGATATCTGGTGAAAAATGGGTAACAGGACTCAGGACTGTTGGCTGAGCAACCAGGGCCAGTAGCTGCAGAACTACTGAAAGAAAAGGTGTCTACCAGTCGCAGATACACAGTGATTAAAAACAAAGAAATAATGATGTGTTATTACAGATCAAGTCCAACAAGAAGAGGATATCTAAAATGAATCCACCAGTTCTGGAAAGAACAACATCCAGAATCAGAAATAACAGAACAGAGACTAGCAGATCAACGCCGATTTATAATACGAAATAAAGTATTCACAGAAACAGAATTGGACAAACTGCAAAGGTTTACCCAGGGCAAAGAAATCAAAGCCTTACCAGAAGTAATTCAGAATGTAGAGGCAAGCCAGGGGGAGTTGGCAGTGAAGGAATCCAGCAGAGATATACAACTGTTCTCATTTGGAAACCAGGCACCTCTTCTTCAGGAAGAACAAAACCCTCTAACTAAAGAAATAAAAGAATTGAAACAAAGAATAACTGAGCATCTAGAACAGCACAAAAACAACAGAATAAGGCTGTCTGCATTGAAGCTTGTTCCAAAAAAACAGCTAGCACAAGCATTAAAAGATGCAAATACTGCAATAGCAAGTATAAGCACCAATTCACTGCAAGAAACAAACCAACTAATGTACAGCCCAGCTGCAGTTATAACAGAATACCTGGGATGTAAAATCAACAAAAAAGAAAAACAAACAAACAGTGCACCACAAAAATGGAAGGTTAGACTAGAAAATAAGATCAGCAAGTAAGATCACATGCAAGCAAGCTAGAACAGATGAAAGACAGGAAGCTGAAGAACAAGAAGACCAAAGAATTACCTAATCAAGAAATACCACTTAGAAACAAGGAAGATCAAGGAAGCACTGGAAATAATAAAGCAACAAATAACAGGTATAGCCAGGAAAATCAGTCGATATGAAGCTCAAATTGCAAACTATAGGCAGAACCTCCAATTTCAATCCAATCAGAAATGTTTCTACCAATCCATCAATGGAGAAACTGCAAGGAATCAGTCAGTACCTGACAAGAAAGAAACAGTGCAGTTCTGGAAGCAGATATGGGATAACCCAAAGAAATACACCAAGGATGCGGCTTGGTTAAAAGAGGTGGATGCAAATAAAACAGAAGCTGAAATGAAAGAACTAATAATAACAACAAAAATGGTAGAAAAAAGAGCAAGGAAAATCAAAAATTGGTCAGCACTAGGTGAAGATGAACTGCATGGGTTTTGGTTGAAACATCTAACTGTTATACACCCACTCATTGCCAAGCAGTTCAACAATATACTACAAGGAGGAGAAATTGAAAAGTGGCTAACAACTGGGAAATCCTACCTAATAATGAAAAATCCAGCAAAAGGGGCAACACCAGGCAACTACAGGCCAATTATCTGCTTACCAACAACTTTCAAATTACTAACTGTGTGGTAGCTGATGCAATACAACAGCATCTAGTTGAAAACAATCTCTTTCCACCTGAGCAGAAAGGAAACCGCCCCAATAGCAGAGGAACAAAAGATCAACTCCTAATAGACAAAATGATCTTGGAAAACTGCAAGAGAAGGAAGACCAACCTGAATGTGGCATGGATTGACTACAAAAAGGCATTTGACTCTCTGCCACATGATTGGATAATAAAGTGCCTAGAAATAACATGAGTCAGTAGAAACATCAGAAAATTTGTGCAAAGATCGATGGCACAATGGAAGACACAGTTGCAGATCAATGGTGAGAGACTGGGAGAGGTTAATATCAAGATAGGAATATTTCAAGGAGATTCATTGTCACCATTACTATTTGTTATTGCACTGTTTCCTCTGTCAACAATACTGAATAACTCAGGACATGGCTATCAAACATCAAAACATCTACCAGACTATCCCATCTCCTTTACATGGATGATCTGAAGCTGTATGGAAAAAAATCATCTGAAATAGAATCGCTGCTCAACACTGTCCGTATATATAGCCAAGATATTGTTATGGAGTTTGGCTTGGACAAATGTGCCACACTTACTATCAAACAAAGAAAAGTAGTGAAAACTGAAGGAATCAAGATGCCCCACGAAAATAACATTAAGAGTCTGGATGAGGAAGATTACTACAAATACTTGGGTATTCTTCAAGCTGACAACATCAAGCACACTGAAGTCAAGAAAAAGATTAGAGGTGAATGCATCAAGAGAGTGAAGAAGATCTTAAAGTCCAAACTCAATGGAGGAAATACCATAAAGGCAATCAACACCTGGGCAATCCCAGTCATTAGGTACACAGCTGGAATAGTGGACTTGACTCAAGCAGAACTAAAAGCAATGGATAGGCAGACCAGAAAAATAATGACAATGAATCATTCCCTTCATCCACGCAGTGACATTGATAGACTTTATCTACCAAGGCAAATAGGTGGGCGTGGAATGCTACAAGTACATCAGATGGTTGAAGAAGAAAAAATGGCTTTGGAAGAATATCTGAAGAACAATGATGAAGATGCACTGAAATTAGTATATAAGGAAGGCTTACTGACTACTGGCGAGACCAAACTGGCCTACGAGAAAGACCAAATGAAGAATAGAATAGAGGCATCGGAAGACAAAGCATTACATGGCCAATACATTAAAAAAAATAGCTGGGAAAGCAGATAATAACAAGACCTAGCAATGGCTAAAAGCAGGAGAATTGAAGAAAGAGACCGAGGGGCTAATTCTGGCTGCACAAGACCAAGCCTTAAGGACAAATGCATATAAAGTCAAAATTGAGAAGACAGCAACAGACAGTAAGTGCCGCCTATGCAAAAAAGCTGAAGAAACAGTGGACCGCCTGGTAAGCTGTTGCAAGAAGATTGCACAGACTGACTACAAGCAGCGGCATGACAAAGTAGCAACAATGGTGCATTGGAAGATCTGCAAAAAAATATCATTTGCCTGTAAGCAAAAACTGGTGGGATCATAAAATAGAGAAAGTCATAGAAAATGATAAAATTAAACTGCTCTGGGACTTCAGAATTCAAACAGACAAGCACCTGCAACATAACACCCCAGACTTAACAATTGTCGATAAGAAAGACAAAAAAGTCTGGATAGTGGACGTGGCGGTGCCTGGAGACAGCAGAATAGACGAGAAAGAACTGGAGAAGATAACAAAATACAAAGACCTACAAATAGAAATAGAAAGACTGTGGCAAAAGCAAGCAAGGGTAGTACCAATAGTCATAGGCTCCTTGGGTGCAATCCCAAAACAACTGGAGCACCACTTGAACACCATTGGCATTGACAAATTCGCTATTAGTCAATTGCAAAAGGCGGCCTTACTAGGAATTGCTTCCATCCTGCGACGATATCTGTAATACCATCAAACATCCACATCTGCCTATCCCAGGTCCTGGATAAGGACTCGATAGGTAGACAAAATGCCAAATCCAGTCTGAACATCTGGCTGACTGTGCAATGATCCACAATAATAATAATAATAATAATAATAATAATAATAATAGTATAGTAGTAGTAGTAGTAGTAGTAGTAGTAGTAGTAGTAGTAGTAGTAATAATAATAATAAAGTTGGAAGGGACCTTGGAGGTCATCTAGTCCAACCCCCTGCTCAGGCAGGAAACCCTATACCATTTCAGACAAATGGCTGTCCGGTCTCTTCTTAAAAATGTCCAGTGTTGGAGCATTCACCGCTTCTGGAGGCAGGTTGTTCCACTGGTTAATTGTTCTAACTGTCAGGAAGTTTCTCCTTAGTTCTAGGTTGCTTCTCTCTTTGATTAGTTTCCACCCATTGCTTCTTGTCCTGCCTTCAGGCGCTTTGGAAAATCGCTTGACTCCCTCTTCTTTGTGGCAACCCCTGAGATATTGGAACACTGCTATCATGTCACCTCTCGTCCTTCTCTTCATTAAACTAGACATACCCAATTCCAGCAGCCGTTCCTTATATGCTTTAGCCTCCAGTCCCCTAATCATCTTTGTTGCTCTTCTCTGTACTCTTTCTAGAGTCTCAACATCTTTTTTACATCGCGGTGACCAAAACTGGATGCAGTATTCCAAGTGTGGCCTTACCAAGCCATTGTAAAGTGGTATTAACACTTCACGTGATCTTGATTCTATCTCTCTGTTAATGCAGCCTATCACTGTGTTGGCCTTTTTGGCAGCTGCAGCACACTATTGGCTCATATTTAGGTGATTGTCCACTAGGACTCCGAGGTCCCTCTCACAGTTACTACTATTGAGCAAGGTACCCCCTATACTATACTTGTGCATTTGGTTTTTCTTGCCTAAATGTAGAACCTTGGTTTTTTCACCACTGAATTTCATTTTGTTAGATAGTACCCAGTGTTCAAGTCCGTCCAGATCCTTCTGTATCTTAAGCCTGTCTTCTGGAGTGTTGGCTATTCCTGCCAGCTTGGTGTCGTCTGCAAATTTGATGAGTTCCCCATCTATCCCCTCGTCCAAATTGTTGATGAAGATGTTGAAGAGCACTGGGCCCAGAACAGAGCCCTGGGGCACCCCACTACACACTTCCCTCCATGTAGATGCGGTTCCATTGAGGACCACACGCTGAGTACGGCTGGTCAGCCAGTTACAGATCCATCTGGTGGTGATGCTGTCTACCCCACATTTTTCTATCTTGTCAAGTAGTAGGTTGTGATCTACTTTATCAAATGCCTTACTGAAGTCCAAATAAATTATATCCACAGTATTCCTCTGATCCACTAATTTTGTTACTTGATCAAAGAATGCAGAAAGATTTGTCTGGCATGATCTATTTTTGACGAACCCATGTTGGCTTTTAGTAATGACTTCGTTTGCTTCTAGATGTTCACTGATTCGTTGTTTGATTATCTTTTCCAGGATCTTCCCATGTATTGAGATCAGGCTAATAGGTCTGTAATTTCCTGGGTCCATTTTTTTTCCTTTTTTGAAGATGGGAGCTACATCAGCTCTTTTCCAGTCTTCTGGTAGTTCCCCTGTAGTTCAAGATCTCTGAAAAACGTGGTTCAGTGGTTCTGAGATCACATCTGCCAGTTCCTTGAGAACCTTGGGGTGTAATCCATCTGGTCCTGGCAATTTGAACTCGTCTAGGCTGGACAGGTGCTCATTTACCATTTTCTTGCCTATCTTAACTTGTGTTTCTATTCTGGTTTTTATGGCACTATTTTGGATAGATTGGTCTGTTTTTTACCTTTGTGTAAAGACAGATGCAAAAAACGAGTTAAATAGTTCTGCTTTCTCCCTGTTGCTTGTCACCTTCTTGCCACTTTCACCCAGTAATGGACCACTCATTTCCTTCACTTTTTTCTTGTTTTTTACATGTTGAAAGAAGCTTTTTTTTGTTGTTATTTTTGACTTTGGTCGCAAGCCTTAGTTCATTTTGAGCCTTGGCTTTCCTCACTTCATCTTTGCAGGCTTGGGTTATTTGCTGATATTCTGACTTAGTTATTTGCCCCTCTTTCCACTTTCTATACTTGTCCTTTTTATCTTTCAATTTGTCAGAGAGTTGTATATATTGTATATTGCAGGATGCTCTGAGAAACAGCTAAGGTGTTTCAATTAACAACAGAAGCCTGAAAATTTACTTAGAAGCAGGAATGCTAAATACAGTTCTCTGGGTCCCAAGAAAAACCTCTCAGAGGGACCCCAGTGGTCCCTATCAATGGTGAGAGAGTCCAGATAGAACTGGGGGAGAAAAGGAAACTCACATGGATGCTTCTTCCCTGGTTCTGCTGAAATATTCCCCAGCCACTCACTTCTCAGTCATTTCCAAATCTCATTCTCTAGTCCTGCTTTGACAGTAGAGACTCCTCATATGGCTGGCTGAAATTCCTTCCTTTTCAGGCATACCTTATCTGGGCTGCAAAGAACCCAGTGGTCACTAGATGACAGCAAAGCCTTGTCTGAGTCTTCTGAATCTCTGCTGCCATCTAGTGGACTCCTGTTATCCATGCTGTCACCAATGGATGATTCAGGGTTCCCAGCAGAGGAGGAGAAAATCAGTAGTAACGGTTTTCCCCTCACCAGTTACCTCTTTCCTTCTATCATCACTTTTCCTCTATGATTCTAATTTTGTCTTTGTGCTTAGACAACTGTGCTTAGTCTCCAGAACTCTGGACGATCCCTAAACCTAGCAGCCTGATACATTCTAACTCTTTGGATGTAGACCTTTTTCAGGCCAGATATAGCACCGTAATCAAGTTTGTGGAAGGCAGAAAGCAAGGAGGAGTCCAAAGACACCCCCTAAGCCATGGGCCAAAGAGGGCTACCTCGTCTATCTTCACAATATTTGCTGTTTTGAGTATTTAAGGAAACCAGCATGGATAGTTGGGTACTGGACCTGTTGGCTACTAATCTATATCAGAAAATGTACATGAATGAAAGTCCAAACATTTGAGATCTGTTTGTTGAGGAGTGAATGACAATGAATTAAAATGTAGCCTAAGGGATTAATTTTATAACCATTACAGTAGTTTGTTTGGGCTTTTAACATCAACAACTGATTTGTAAAATTATGGTTTTCTTCTTCCTTGGGGAATAAATGCTTCCTTTTTTCCTGTGGATAAAATAAAATTCATAAAGATTTTTTCTCCATTGCACATAATCAGAGAATCAAACAGTCTGCATACAAAAAAGGGTTGGCAGATAATAAAAGGCCTTGTAGTCAGTATTTTTCATAATAGCTCTCTGAAGTTGACTGATGAAAACTGATAGAAAGAAAGGGTTTTCCCCCCTTTGAAGCTCAGTTCATTATGCTAGAATGAGAGAATTGCTCCAGCTCTTTAATCATGTTGATTATTATTTCCCAGCAACATCTTTTGTGAGATACTAAGTCCAGAAGCGTACAATAGATTGCAAAGAAAAATAGGTATGAAGATATTAATACTCAAGACATTATTGCTATGACAGCTTTTGCTTCAATTTCTTTCCTAACTACCACAAATGTAGAATGTGGATCAGGCTTTCAAGGCTTAACAATAATTTACAAACCTTCCACCCCACACCTTAGCTTGGTTAAGCTTAGCAGAAGGCTCATGGATGCTGCTCAGCTAAGTAAAACATTTCACTGGGGACAAAAGTAAAATAATTCAAAATAATTGAGAGCTCACTGCTAGTGAAAAGATATAAATGACTTTTAGAACTTTGGTACTTTTAAGCTATTCTTTCACCCTTTTGCCTTTCCGACAAATTAAGAGGATGACCATGATACACAATGGCCTTGAAACCAAGGAATTATTGCATGTTTACCCATCAGACATCTAAGGTCTAAAACTTATTGGTCCCATATAAGCTTTCACAGATTTTTGCCTGTTTCACAGCAGTCTTTTCTCACTATCTCCTGTTTGTCAGACTATAGTGAATACAGACTCATCCTGCCTGAATTTTAACAAAAGCATTGCCTCTCTAAAACTACTATTTGAATATCAAGCATCTTCTGGCACTAATGGAGCTTCCCTCTTGACATAGAGACAGAATTTTCTGGCTATTAAGGTTTCCCAAGTGCAACTGCTGACCTAAAACAAATCCAGGGATACTAAATATATTTTGAAATTACTTGATTCCTGAAATGCTCTTGTTTCTGTAAATTTCAACAAGAAGTATTATCTTTGGCTTCCGGTTCTGGTTTGCGGTGGCGCAGTCGATCAAAGGGAATCATCCCTTTGCTGACTGAGTTTCCCCTGTCAATAGACCCCTGAGAGGATCGAAAAGTCGCTCTGGAGGAGCGACTACCATTGAGGAGGCTTCTCGGATAGTTGCAGAGGAGTGGTGGCATCCTCTGTGCACCGAGTATCTCCTTTGGGCCGACAGGGTAAAGATCAGCCAGTAAAATGGCCGATCATTTAGCTGCGCCAACCGCAAGCTACAAGATCAACTAAGCAAATAGACCCACCGTGGAAGACTTGGTGAGATTTTTCTTTTACCTCTATTTTCTTTATGCCTGTGAAAAGTTCTTTTTTTCTTGGAATTACTCCCTTTTCTGGTGAAGTGGCGTGTTAAATGGGGGAAGAGAAGCTCAAAAGATTAAATCTATTTTCGCTTTAATGGTTGATTTTATTTTTGGATATTGGGAGCCTCAAGAAAGTTTTTTATAGTATTTCGAGAATATTGTTTTCTTTTACTTTTATGGTCTCCGGAAGGATTGAATATATGACTAATCTTGATTATTTTCCGACGAAACTGTTCATTGTATTTGCCATTTTTTCTTCGTTGGGAAGGCTTTCATTTTGTATAAAGGAAAAAGACGAAGAAGCTGGAGGAAATGGATTTTTAAATATAGTCTCCTTCAAAAGGATAAGGATTTTAAATACGATAAAAATGGAGGAAATCGGTTTAGATCTTACTTATAAGTATATTTTGGATAAAATTTTGGAAAATATGGAGAAGATAATTGCTTGCTCAAAGGAGATCTCTTTATATCGACAAGAGAAAGCACAAGGATTAAGTGAAACATCAGCTTACGCTTAAGAGACTTGTTCTCCGCTAACCGAGTTGGAAGAAGTAAACTCACAGTTGGATTATCAATCGACATTGGAAAAAAGACTTGATACCAATGGACAAATAATTTACAATAAGGGAATGGAGGATTTTACTTCAGAAAGACAAACTGGCTTGCAGATGCCACTTGACTTTGTGACAGAGAAAAAATCATGGGAAGAAGAGCAAATTTGATCAAAGAGGACGATATAAAAGAAAGGATTTTAACTGAAATTTATGCAATGTTAGAAGAAAAGGGAAATGATGTTCTGCCACGAGTTATTCAGATTAGCTATAACTTTTATACTAATTTAACAAAATGCACAATGGGAGACTCTTTACTAGTGTATATAATGTGGCATGCGGAGGCCCGTTTATGGAAACCGATCTGAAATAGAAAGAAACCCAGAATAAGATATAAATATTAAATCTAGTAGTGTGGTAAAGGTTTTATAGCAACCTGGATTGATTTGCATTTGGAATTTGTTAAAAGGGCTTTATATGTTTTTAATAGTAGAGATGGTACAATGAGAAAAGGACTGAAATATGGGAAAAGATGGAATTAATCATTGGAGATTTGGAGAAGTACTGAAAAAGAATAGAATATTGGAGAGAAAGAGAAGAATTTAGTTTTGGAGTTAATAATGTTTATATAAGAAAATACTTGGGGCACCTGAATAGTAAATGAATATGTTAGCCTAAGATTAAATATTTGTAAAATTAAGAAAGCATAAAACAGGATCTTTGGGATAGACCACAGGTCGGCCGCATGCGGCTCTTTGAGCCTTCCCCTGTGGCTCCCAGCCTCCTCTGCCATTTGCAGAGACAGAGAGAGGCACTTGCGCTTCCCTGCTTCTCTCTCTCTCTCTCTCTCTCTGTGTGTGTGTGTGTGTGTGTGTGTAAAAAAAAGAGAATGGACTCACGGTGTTCTCCAAGAGACGAAAAGCTTACTGGGCGGAGCTCCTCCCTTTGCTGAGTCTCTGCAGGAAGCAGGAAGGGCAGGAGAGAGCTAGCTAGCCCAGCTATGCTGACTCAGGAATTCTGGGAGTTGAAGTTCATGAGTCATAAAAGAGCCGAGGTTGCCTACCCCTGAGCTTGTTGGAGAACAACTTGAAGCCAGCTGGCCAGGTGAGCAGCAGATAGGAGAGAGGGGGGAAGAGAAAGAGAGAGAGAGAGAGAGAGAGGAGGGAGAGAGAGAGGGAGAGAGAGAGAGAGAGAGAGAGAGGAAAGAGAGAGAGAGAAAGAAAGAGAGTGGGGGAAGAGGACTGGCAGACCAAGGGCAGATAGAGAGAGAGAGAGGGAGAGAGAGAGAGAGACAGAGAGAGACCCTTTTGACATCTAAAATGAAGATAACACTGCATATATCCTTTTTTACCTGTGTGTGTATGTATGTGTATATATATATGTATATATATATACACACACACACATACACACACACACATAGATACATACACACAAACACACACCTATAATAAAGGTAAAAAAGGATATATGCAGTGTTATCTTCATTTTAGATATCAAAAGGGTTTTGCGGCTCCCGGTGTTTTGTTTTCGGTGGGAAACGGGTCCAAGTGGCTCTTTGAGTGTTTTGGGTTGCCTACCCCTGGGATAGACAATGAGTTTTTGTAAATTTTTATTCATTAATGAAATTTATATAGAGTGATATATTCAATGAAAACTTGTTTTAGAAATGTTTTAATGAGCCTATAATAATATAAATAGATAGAGAATGTTAGTCTATTTTTAATTATTTAACCTGGATATAGTGATATATCAGTGAATGAATTGGTTTTAGAAATATATTAATTTGACTATAATATTTTAAATAAATGGAGAATCTTTTAAGTGTAAGTCTAAATATGTGAAAAAGTATAGATTTCTACAGATTGAAATTTTTTTACTGATTAATGGAGTTGATGGTTAGACAAAGTAATGAATGAATTTATCTGAAGATGTATTAATTTGATTATAATATCCTATATAGATAGAGAGGGAAACTTTTAAGAAATATTGTGTATATATTTATCATGTTATTGTTTTTTTTTAAATTTGATCACCACGTTTCCATGTGGGTTCTCAAACTGTGTTGGTATAAAATGGAAAACTAACAAAAATTGTTTGGAAAAAAAAGAAGTATTATCTTTGACTGATTCCTTGCCAATTTCTATTAGCAATGTTCCAATATCTACCACAAGGAAGAGGGGTCAATCTATTCTCCAAAGCACTGAAGGCAGAACAAGAAGCAATGGATGGAAACTAATCAAGGTAAGAACCAACCTAGAACTAAGGAGAAATTTCCTGATAGTGAGAACAATCAACTAGTGGAATGACCTGCCTTCAGAGGTTGTGGGTGCTCCAATACTGGAGGTTTTTAAGAAAAGACTGGACAGCCACTTGTCTGGAATGGTATAGGGCAGACATGTCAAACTCGCGGCATCACGTGATGTCGTGCAACGTATCAGGATGGTTTTGCCATTGCCGGCAATGCGGTGGGCGTGGCTTCCGGATGACATATCCGGCCTGCGGGCGGCAGTTTGACACCCCTGGTATAGGGACTTCTGTTTGAGACCTCCAAGGTCACTTCCATCTCTGTTATTCTATTAACATGATTATATTAATCTGATTTATTGAATGTTGAACAGAATAAAACATTGAAATTTCCATAGTCTTATGAAGGCCATACTCAAAAAAAAAGATTAAGACAGGTGCTATCTATTAACCTCTGAGGAAGGGTTAGCTTTTAGGTATATTAGTAATTTCCTTCTGCTGGTTGAGCGGCAGCTAGCTAAAAATGTTACCAAGATGAAGCATGGACAACTCAAACTTTGTATTTTATAAATTCTGATATAGAATTAAAGGTACCAGATGGGATTTCTAAACGTTGAAATTTCCAGAAAGAAGATTAGAGAAAATATACAAGATTCAAAGCTGCTCTGAGAGATGCTCTTTCATTTACATTTATTCTAAGCAAAGATATATATTTACAACTGTAAATTGCCTTATACATACAGGTAGACCTCAACTTACAAACATAATGGAGCCTACCCATCACAGTCATAAGTCATGATGGTCATAAAGTGAGTCTACAGATGCAATTGTACAACCTATTTTGTGGTGGTCATTAAGCAAATGTCACAGCCATTAAGAGAATCCATTATTTGCTATGGGGAGTTTTTGCCAAAAACCAGCAGTAAATGCCCATTTTCAGTAAAGATGTAAAAAAAAATTGCAATCACGTGGCATATAAATGGCTGAAAATGCAGGCCAGATGCTGAGTGTCCAAAATGCACAGGGGGAGGGACCATCACCAGAACTACAGAATTGGGTCAAAGTACTGTTTGATACTTGGTGTGTGTGTGTGGGGGGGGTCTTGATAACTTTGAATGGCTGCCAAGCAAAGAGGGCTGCCTGAATATTATACAGACTATGTCAGGAATCCAGGAGAGATGGAAGTTTCCTTTTCTTTGGACATACCATATCCAGTAAGACTTCTATTCATGTGTTATAACTTTAAAAGCAGCTATTTATGAATGTTACATACAACATATACAAAGTTATAATAATCTCACATTTGAACTAAGGTATATGGTAATAACTACTACTACTATTACTTCTATGTGGCTAACAGAGAGACCATCAAAGCCTTGGGATAGGTTAAACTGTAAGGAAAGGTAATTCAGAAGAGTAGCGTATCAAAGAATCAGTATATTCCTGCAATAATATGAGTTTAGTTTTAAGTGTGTGCAAAATCTGTGCAGAATCAAAAGCTAAAAAACAAGTGTTTCCTCAACAGTGCTTAGTCAAAAACCATTGTTTGAAATGTGCTTTTTATCTTCATCACACCTGTTCCATCTGTCTTAGCTGTCTAAATAGGTCTCCTGTAAAACTTTTCTTTAAAACAATACACATTTCCAGAACATGGCAGGAAGTTATGCAGTAAATATTTTTGCTATTAAATATTTCTAAAACACAGATGGGCCAGCTGGGGTTCATGAACCTTGCAGAACTGTGTATAAATCAAGGGACACAGGAGGATCTCTACACTATCTAGCCAATTAACAACTATCATTGATACTAGGATTGTGATTATTGACCCTATGCTTAACCATGGTTCTGACCTTTCAAAATCACAACTGTGTATCTTTTGTTCTGGTTTTCTTGATCTGTCTCAGGATAGATTGCCAGGCCACTGTAAGAAGGACAGAGTACCAAAACACTAAGTATTATAAGAAAGAATTATCTGAGTATTCAAATTGCTTCTTGTTGTGATGGATAAAGGCAAAAATCTACCACCCCTTACATGATTTTGTTATGAATCTGGCAATGCTGAACATTTCCCATTCCACACTAAGCATAACCCAACTGCATTACAGTATGTGTCTATTTTAATGACACAAGAGAGAAAGCATAGCAGAAGTTCAATGCTTCTGATTACAACCTTCCTTGTAATGCAAGGTTATAATGCAGGGAGCAGGGTGCAGAGGTGCATGAGAAGTGGGAAGAGAGTGCAAGGGTGTGAGTGGGTACACAAGAAACTGGGGGGGCACAAGTGTTAGGTAATTTAAAGTTTAATACTGAAGTTGAATTTTGTCCTCTAAGTCTATAGTTATATGATAATCACATATTGCATTAAAGTAAGAATTTCAGTGACAAAAAACCTAGAACCAGGCTTCTTTTTATATTGGTACCCAACTGAGACATAACTGCATTTTGTTTGAATATTTAGGGTATTTTTCTGATTCAAAAATTACTTCTATCTATAAGTTATTTCTACCTGTAGTGAAATGTCTAAACATTTACACTCCTATGAAGAAATATGTCAGTAGAGCAATGCATGCTACAAAAGGAAAACATATTGATAGCACTTAATTAAAAGCATATTTTAGATAACAAGTTAAGGAATTCAGACTTCATTTTATACATACAGGAAATGTTCTGGATTTTTATCTATTATCAACTCAAACTTCTTAAAAATGAGTTCCTCTTTTATACAGCCTCCCTTCTTTTGGAGTTTTTTACACTGCAGTTTTCAATTGCTTGTCTCAGGTACATAAATGGACTAGAAATGAAGCCACCTTAAAAAGTCTTTTTCTGAATTTCAGCCACTTTCTCTGCTTTGGTCCCAGTGACAGCCTCAGGTTTTATTTGGACCATATTTACTAGTGGGATTCCTCTAATTTTTTACTCCTCCTGGATGGTTTTAATATTTTTCCTTGCACTTAAGCTAGAAGAGGAAAGTGGCAGAATTACCCATTTCACCTGGATAAAACAAAAAACAAAAAAGAGGAGTCCATGGTATTACTGTTGCAACAGGAACTTCTAAAAAAAATACTGTAATTATGAAAGGCAGCACCAGTGACTAGAGAGGAGGCAGTATTCTTACCATAATGTGCCATAGCCAATTGGCATGGAGAACTTTGCTTACAATAAAATGAAGTACATCAAATGAACCAGACAGCATCACTTGTGCCTGCACAAAACAGAAAACACCTACTTTTTATGTGTAGCAGGAAAAGGAGGGGGTCAAGATTGCCGTCCCAGTGAGCCAGGATTCAGGTAGAGAATAACACTGGCCATTTTTTCTGACTTCAAAAGTGGTCATGGGAAAAGCTGGTCATGCAAATATCAGCCCTTCATTTACCAGGGTAACATTCTTTACATAACGATTCATGTTAAGAAGACAGTAAAAAAAGAATCTGTCTATATACCTGTCTCAGCCCAACACAACGTTCCCTTGCTAAGAAATTTGAAAATTGATTGACAACATCTCAACGTGCAGCATAACAAAATAAGAAGAATCTTGTTGATTCAAAACTCTCAAAGCAACCTGCTTACTAGATTATGTGAAAAGCACACAGGCAGGACACGAGGGCAATAAACCCTCTTGTGTTTCTTAGCGACTTTATATTAACAGGGTTGTTGATGCAAACAGAAGGCTATTGATAGATACCATGATGTATAAGATAACATCATAGAATCTATCAATAGACCCCAGTAATCCCTTTTAAAGTTGTTCAAGCCAGTGACATCACTCCCTCTTATGGTATTACATTCTTAAATTTAATTATGTGGTATGTCAAGAAATATTTGCCTATCCTCAATATTCCCTCATTTGGTTTCACTGGAAACCTAACTCTATACTGTAAAGAAACTCAAATCACTGCCTATTGACTTTTAGCATAACATATATTTTTATACACCTCTGATCAGTCTCTCTCTCTCTCTTTGTCACCTGCTTTCTAAGTTAAAAAGCCCCAAATAGTGTAGGAATTGCTTACTTAGAGTTAAAAAGGTAAAATTCTTAGATGAGGAAATCAGCATTGTCTGAAGACACTTCCATGGTCATGTGGCCAGCATGATTATACGCCAAGGCACACAGAACGTTGTTATATTCCCACCAAAGTGGTACCTATTTATCCACTTGTATTTGCATGCTTTCAAACTTCTAGGTTGGCAGGAACAGGAGCTCACCACATCACACGGTAACTTGGATCTCGAACTACCAACCTTCTGGTTGACAAGCCCAACGTCTTAACTGCTTGGGCACCACACCCCCTTTGTTTAGAATTAATGAATGGTTATCTATGGGTTCACACACATCTGCAGTATGCCATGTTAAGAGATAAACTTTTGTGGGATCCTTGCCTCTTTTTAATAGGCAATATGCCTGAGTTCTGAAATCCCCACAATTGATCTGACTGTCAGACAATCCATAAAACAAAAGGATCCACCGGACGCAGATAAGCGTAAATTCAAATGACCACTTGAAGAATCTGAATTTTTTTTCATTATGCTATTTGCATGATGTGAATAGCTAGTTTATTTACCTTAAAACTGAGTTTTAAGTGAACAGGAAATCAAGGTAGCAAAAAACATTTGGTTAAAGATTGCATCTCCCCTAGAGTGTAGTGTGTTTTTTAAAAACGGATAGTGTATTCCAATTGCCCTTCGGCATATTTCTGTGTGGAAACGTGATGAGATGCAGCAGGCTAAAGATGGCTCTGGTGGAATATCTTCTGATAACATCAGGTCCAGAAAGATTGGCTAATCGGGAGTTGAATGTGACAAAGACTCAGCCAGAACATATGTAGGGATTATACTGGGAAGTGCTAATGACAGCAAATGAGGAGTTGGGAAGTTTAGGTCCTGGAATACTGTCGGGCTTGGAAGATAATTTGAGAGGAAAGAGATAGAGAAGTTGATTCATTCAAATTAAAAAAATTCTATACCTGGTGCAATATATTCCTCATTTTTTATTGTACTGGGAGAAAAATGGAGGAAGATAATAACCCCATTAACCAGAGACAATAGGAAGACTTGAGGTATTGAACTATTTTCCTTTGTGCCTGGCTTAATGGGCTTGACTTTTGATACATCCTGTATGCACATATCCACCTAGAGGTAGTCCTCCTTCAAACAATTATCTCATTTAGCAGTCATTTGCAGTTGGGATGGTAATAAAAAAAATATTTTGCAACCAATCTTCGCATTTACTACCTTTGCAATGATATAAAGCAAACAAGGCTGAAATAAAATCATAAGAACAGTTGTGGTTTTCGTTTTGCTTAGTGACTGCTTTGCTTAATGGCCAAATTGCCAGTCCCAAACGTGGTTGCTAAACGAAGACTACCTTTATTACCTTTATACCTTTGGCTTGATTATTCAATTCAAATAATATGTTTTTTTTTCTTCTAAAAATCTATTAGACTAAACTAGGTGTTCTTCAATGTTCGAAAGATAAAACACAGAATGTACTACATTATATGACAGGTTATTGGGTTTTTTTTTTCTTGTCCCAAAGTTCTCATTTTGGATACAATTTATGTTACTTTCATAAAGTTTATTTCTCCCATTAAATTACAAATTCCCCATTTAGCTAAGTCAGTTCGTTTTGTCCTCCAAATCAGATTAACAATACATCATGATCATTACAGCAGTCCAGCCTGACAACTGGTTTAACAATACAAAATTGCAGGGGGTGGGGGAATGAGGGAAGACAGTTTGTGCTTTTGGCACAGGCAAGCCCAGTTTAATAGATTCAGACAAAAATGCAGTCTCTCTTATTTTCTTACACTAAACATTACTTGTGCTGCAAAGCCGGCTCTTTTCCCCACTGAGACGTGCACTTCTAACACGCACTGGTGCACATTCATATTTGAAAAATGATATAATGAGCTGACAGCCACACTGCACGCAAACTACACTTTCTAAGCTAAAGATACTGGCATGCGGGAGTAAATTGTGACCTAGTTTAGAACCTAGACATGAACTATAGGGCTCTGTAGATGTGGTGCATCTTCAACTTTTTCTTTCATTCAGCTGTGTCTGATTCTCAGAGATTGCCTGGATAAGTCGCTGCAGTTTTCTTGGCAAGGTTATTCAGAACTAGTTTGCCACTGCCTCCTCCCTAGGGCTCTGAGAAAGTGACTGGCTCAAGGTCACCCAATCAAATCTGTGCCCAAGGCAGGGTTAGAACTCACACTATCCTGTTTATAGCCTGGTGCCTTAACCACTACATCAAACTGGCTCTACCTTCAACTTATAGAACTGTATAAACTATATAAACGTTCCTCTGAAAATAGGGTGGATATAGATGCAGAGCAGCCGGGGAGTGGGGTAGAGATAGACGGATATCTGACAGCTCCATTTTCAGGATAATGTCCTCTAAATGTCCCTGGGAAACATATTTGTTATCTGTCTGGAGAGTGCAGTTAGTTCCATTAGCAGTGGATTGATTCTTATGTTTGCCAATTAGCTAATGGAAAAGTATTTCACTCATCTTATAAAAGTAAAGGCCTTTCTAGGGAAGATGAGAGGGGGGAGAGGGGGGAGAGAGAGAGAAGGAGAGGGGGGAGGGAGAAGGAGAGAGAGAGAGAGAGAGAGAGAGAGAGGGAGGGAGGGAGGGAGGGAGGGAGTGGGAGAAGTGAGTATTAACAGATGGTGGTATGCTATTCAATTCATGATCCAGAGATCATTAAAATTAATGGAAGCTTTGACAGAAATGTATGACATCCCACAAAACATTATTTTTAAAACTTAAAAAGTTGTGCGTATCCTGAGGAACTGGCTCATAGGACACGGATCAAGGAAACACCTCAACCTTAAAAACTCTTTGATTCCAAACATTAAAACCAAAAGGCATGCCTCTGGAGTTTTTCACAGTGACAGGTACATATTATCATTGCAACATTCCAAACTGAAGACATGATACAACTAGATAACCCATGACAATTATAAAATGAAGTAGAGGGACAGCAACAGCTGCCACCAACTGGGCTAGGGGACCTCTGGTTTGGTTTATCTTTTGAATGTCAGCATTTATTCAATCAATGGGATTGCTTGCAGGAGAAGACAGACAGATGCATTTGAGAACTTTCAAGGAAGGGCGGGCAAGAACGGCTCTAGTAATCTTGGCCTTTTGAACAGGATATATTGCTCAATACATTACTTAGTAATTCCATTTCCAATGCTCCTTTATTCAGTGTCTCATAGGTAGACTACTTCCATTACAAGATGCTAAGTTTGGGATGAGGCAACAGAAGTGTCAAGCTTTCTACCTGAGATGATGTTTCTTGAGTAATCAGTTGGTACCATTGGCAAAACCTAGAGAGGTTTTCTGGCTCTCATTTGAGGTTCTCTAATGTCAGGTCAAAGGCTTCCAAAGGCCTCATTTTACAGCTTCAGAGACCTGTTACAGATGATACAAATAGGGAAAAATATCCCGTTTTAGGAGAAAGATTATTTCTTGAACTTGTCTAATCTAGCTCAGCTGAATGAGGTAGCTCCTCCAACCCTTCTGACAAAGGAAAATAAGGTGACAGACAGGACTGTTGCAGTGATGTTTTTAACCACATGAACTCAAGAGGTTCCCCAAGGTTAATAATTCTACAGTTGCTGTGTTCACTCAAGTCTCATCCGTGCCCATTCCTTGGACTAAGCTAGGAGATGATCTGCTTACCAAGACATGTCCTCATGCATGAGGCTTCATTTTGGGGCCAACCAGGCTGAAACCAGATCAAGATATTCTGGTAGAATAACATAGGCATGAGTTCTCGTCCCCTAGCCATCAAAAGTAGGTTGGTTGCTTTGCTGTTTTGCTGCTTGGGCTTGAAAAGGTAGGAGTGTAGCAACTTGGAGGGTTTTCCCTTACCAGACAAGTTCATGAAGCCAAGGCTTAGCAGCATATGTGGTAGTTGGTAAATGATCCACCGTATAAAATAGCTTGCCATAATGGCAACTTTTGATACAGCCAACTGGAGCAACTGTCCAACCTATATGCTCTAAAGCAGGCCTTCATCCTCACTTCTTGGGGAATACAATTTAAGGTATTCATTTACAAAAAAAAAAAATAATAACAAATCTACATACAAGTCATGGAGGGCAGAAATATTTTCAGTCTTTTTCATAATTAGAGTAAGATATTATTTTTTAAATAATTACTGTTAAAGACCAAGAATATGAACGTCTATTTCATGAACCACATTCTAGCCCCGGAGAAATCTTCCTTGCCTTCTAGGTTATTAATGCCAAAATCAATTGCCTGGTAGAACTAATTTCTAGCTCACTGGCATGACTTCTTAATGCCACCATTTTAAATAAATGTCAGGGAAACTGTCAAATCTAAAATGCAGCGCATCAGCATAGCAGTAGTTTTGCTGGTAATCTGTGTTGATTCAAAGCATGAAATTGAAGCTTCTGCCTTTCTCATTGAGTACCAACTATAAAAAATTCCATCAGTGTAGAGTTGTCTATGGAAAACTTCAAGTTATTCATCAATAAATATAGTAATTCTGGTTTATATGAGCCTTATCTAGGAACTCATTCACGTGAATGAATCAGATGCTCTTTGCTAAACAATAAAATTTCAGAAATGTAAATAAAGCAGTAACCTCCAGAAAGGTGGACTTGTACCTGTCTCTTTTGGGGCCTGACACAGTTATAAGGGAGAATATTCAAGCTTAGAGAATGAACCACTGACACCTACTACTATTGATTTTACATTTCACTATTGATTTGCTACTCTGACAGATGAAAGCAGAGACTCTTAAATAGAAACTATCCAATTATCATTCTTTACATCACAGATAGTCCTCAACTTCAGACCACAATTGAGCCCAAAATTTCTGTTGCTAAATGCAACATTTGTTAAGTGAGTTTTGCCTCAATCTATAACCTTTCTTGCCACAGTTGCTAAATGAATCACTGCAGTTATTATGTCAGTAACACAGTTATTTAGTGAATCTGGCTTCCCCATTGTTTTTGCTGATCAGAAGGTCATAAAAGGTGATCACATGACCATGGGACACTGCAACTGTCATAAATGTGAGCCAGTTGCCAAGCATCCAAATTTTGATCACATGACCCCAAGGATGCTGCAACAATGAAAACCGATCATAAGTGACTTTTTTCAGTGGTGTTGTAACTCTGAATGGTTACTAAACAAATAGTTGTACATCAAGGATTACCTTTAATTTTATGCAACTTGGTATCCCTGAGATGATCTGCAATCCATAAAATATAAAAAATTGAGACTAATCAATGTTTGTGGCAGTAGCCAAGTAACAAAAGAGACACATTTCCTATACTTGTCTGCAGAATGTAATATCAAGGGGAAGAAGAAGGAAGAGAAGGAGAAGAACTAATACACTGCTGACCACTCACCTGGAATATTATTCTGAAATATTTCCTATAAATCCAGACCAGTCTCAACATGTGCTTGCTCAGTTTTTCTCTCATTCCTTAGTCTGAGCAAAATAGCATTTTGATCATCATTTCTTTGCTATATAAAATCAAATGAAACTACCTCTTCTGATAATTTTTCATCCCATCTCTACCCTCCTATTTATTTCTAAAGGTATTTTAGAATATTTTGGTTATCCTGACTCGAAAACAACAAAGTGTAAACTCAGTCACATGCAACAAGTTGTCTTCAAGAAGAGCTTCTTGTCATCTTTTGATACAGCTCTTCTTGACAAGAGCTTCAAGGTAGAAGGTGAAAGAATTATTCAGCCAAATCATTTCAGGAAATGCAGTGCTTAGTCACAATATGCAAAGCAGTGTTTTAAATGAAGGTTTGGCAAATGTACTGACTTAAGACTCATTATGGTTCAGACAAAGCCACGGGACGCAAGCTAAATGTGTGACTTCATCTGCAGCACTGCATACTGCCAAGATTGAGACTTTACACTTGCAAGCTGTTGGAGAAGAGAATGGAAGGGGCATTGTCTTACCTGAACGCCTTTTCTCAGCATGGAGACATAGACTCACCAATGGGGTTAACTCTGCCTTCCTGCCCATTAGACTGGGTCAGCCAACTTGTCACGCCCGTCCTGGGGTAGCCACTCCCCATTCTTGACAAAGGCGAAGCAGCTGACTACAATTCGCCGTGATGGCTCCCGGTTCCCTAATATGATCTTAATGGTTTTAAGGGTGGGAGTGGATTCTACGTCTCCATGCTGAGAAAAGGCGTTCAGGCAAGAAAACGCCCTTTCTCCAGCACTGGAGACGTAGAATCCACCAATGGGACATACCAAAGCCTCACTGTCCCAATGGGTGGGAAACAGAAGAGGTTGAAGTTGTGTTTGTAGACATTACCTGTTGCAGGATCCTCCTTCTGAAGGAGGCATCCGCGGAGGCAAAACGGTCTATCTTATAATGTCAGATGAACGGGGAGGGTGAAGACCATGTTGTCGCCCTGCAAACCTCCTCGATAGAGGCCTGTGTGGCCCACGCCGCGGAGGTCGCAACGCTGCAAGTGGAATGCACTGTGATTTGTCCTGGTGTTGGTAGAGAAAGTGATTGATATGCTTCCGCAATGCAAAGTCTGATCCACCTGCCTATGGTTGAGGCGGACACCTTCTGTCCACTAGAGGTGTGGTGAAACGAAATGAAGAGAGCTTCTGATTTGCGTAAGGGTGCCGTTCGCCTGATATAATGTAGTCCCCTCTGGATATCCAGTGTGTGCCACTGTTGTTCTCGGGCATGAGACGGGTTGGCACAGAAATCCGGTAGGATGATTTCTTGGGCTCTATGGAACAGGGGATACAGGTTGGGTCCAATCGGAGGACCACCCAGTCCCGATGGAAGGTGCAGAAGTCCTCCCTGACTGACAGAGCCGCGAGCTCGGAAATGCATCTGGCTGAGATTATGGCGACCAAAAAGGTTACTTTGAGGAATAGGGCCCTCAGAGTGCAAGACTTGATGGGTTCGAATGGTGCCTTGGTGAGAGCCTGAAGAACCCATGGTAGTTCCCAGGAGGGGTATCTGTGAACCATGGGCGGTTTTGCATGGGAGGTGCCCTTAAGGAAAGCACGAATCCTGGGGTGCTGTGCCAAGGGAACTGTATTGGCACAGGTGAGTAGAGTGATAACGCTGCAACCTGTCTATGAATGGTGCTCAGTGCTAGGCCCCTGTCCAGGCCATCGAGCAAGTATTCTAGTATGTTTGGAACTGTTAGGCCCGAGACATCAAGTGTTCGCTTCTCGCACCAGTTGCAGAAATTTCTCCATGTGGAGTCATAGATGCGATTAGTTGCCAGTTGGCGGAATGCTTGGATCATGGAGATTACTCTTGGCGGGTATGACTCCCCGCTCAAGATCTGGCGTTCAAGTGCCAGGCAGCTAACTGAAGCCATTGGGGTTCTGGGTGTTGTAGATCCCCCGGCTGAGTGACACATGGTCCGGGATATCCTCCATGGGGGGAGGACCTGAAGAGATTTACCAGTTCTGCAAACCACGGTCTTCATGGCCAGTGTGGGGCTATGAGGATGATCTCCGCCCACTCCTGCAATGTCTTGTGGATGGTTGCCAGGATCAGCGGAAGAGGAGGAAATGCGTAAAGTAGTCCCCTTGGCCATGGGCAAATAGGGCATCCGTTTCCTCCGCCCCCGATGATGGGAACCTTGAGAAGAACCTTGGGAGTTGGGTATTCATCGGGGATGCAAACAAGTCTACAACTGGTCACCCGAACCTCTGAGTTATTTCCGCAAATAGGTCCAGATGCAGACTCCATTCGGCGTGATCCACAGTCGACCTGCTTAAGAAGTCGCTTGTCTGTTTGCCTCCCTCGAGATATGCTCAGCCCTGATGGAGATGAGGTTTTCCTCTGCCCACTCTCCCAGTGCTTGGGCCTCTGTCATGAGAGACCTGGATTGGGTGCCCCCCTGCCTGTTCACATGTGGCTTTGCGGACACGTTGTCTGTGAGGACTAGTATGTGTTGTCCCACTATCCTGTTTTGTAAGTGTCAGAGTTAGGTGTATAGCCGTTAACTCCAACCAGTTGATGTTTTGTTCCAGGTCCTTCCGGGACCATTGGTCCTGCACCCACATGGACTGCAGGTGCGCCCCCCAGCCAAACAGGCTGGCGTCCATCGTAAGTGTGAGACAGATTCCTTGAAGTGCGACCCTCTGGCTAGTGCTGGCGATGACCACCACTTGAGGGACCATAATGTGTCCGGAGGGACCCTTACTCGTCTGTTGGAGGAGCTGAGTTTCAGCCTCTGGAATGGAAGGAAGAACCATTGGAGGTTCCTGGAATGTAGTCTCACCCAGGGCACTATTGCTATGCATGATACTATCTTCCCCAGCAGCTGAGAGAGTACGACCAGGGGAACTGTTTGTTCCCTGCATACCCTGAAGACTAGGGAATGCATGCTGTCGCGACGGTCCTGCAACAGGTAAACCTTCCCCAAATGTGTCTATGATTGCGCCTAGGTGTAATAGGTGGGTGGCTGGTCTGGTCTGACTCTTCTGAAAGTTGACCGAGAACCCGTGCTCCTGTAGGACTCTGATTGTCAATGTTAGGTCCGATTGCGCAACCTGTGGGGACGGTTATTGGACGAGAATGATGTCCAGGTAGCACTGGATGCGCACCAGTATAATTCATAGGTGCACGGCCAGTACTGCCAGGATCTTGAAGAATCGTGGGGCTAACGAGAGGCCGAACGGCAATGCCCTGTACTGGAAATGGTGTCCCGCGTAGCAGAACCTGAGGAACCATCAGTGACTGTAGGCAATGGGGATGTGAAGGTACGCTTCCGTGAGATCTGTGGATGACAGGAAGTCACCGTGTCGTATACTGACCAAGATGGAGTGCATTTTGAACTTTTGATGGGCGATATGATGGTTCAGACCCTTGAGGTCTAGGATTGTTCTCCATCCTCCCGAGGACTTGGGAACCACGAATAGGATGGAGTAGAATCCCCATCCCCGGTTCCCCACTGGTACCTGCTCTATGGCTTTTATTTTTAGGTGGTGTCGAATGGCCTCTTGCATGAGGTTGCTTTTGGTGGGGTTCCTTGGTTGGGGGCAAGGGACAAAACGTTCTGGGGGGTTGGATACGAACTCCAGGAACAAACCGAGGCGTATGGTTTGCCGGACCCAGGCGTCTGTAGTGGTGGCTTCCCACTGGTGGGTGAAATTTGCCAGTCTGCCACCTATGGGGAGGGTCGTTCGGGCGTCATTTGAGCCTTCTGTAGGGGTAGCTTCCTCCCCGAAAGGGCCGCTTGCTCTGGGTTTGGTGTCTGGGTTTGGTTTCAGACCTGTTCAGTTGGCAGTCTTGTCTGGGAGTGAAAGGAGTGTAAGGCCGGGATGGCTGGGAGGTCTGAAAGAAGCTCGAGCCCATTCCTGCCCAAAAGTACTGCCTGCGGGCGTATGGGGTTGAACGCCTGTCAGCCCGCCTGCTGGAGTGGGCCAGGACCTTCCGCTTGTCCTTATTTTTGGTCAGGTAAGGGCCTTTCGGAATAGTTGCCCGCCCTGATAGGGGGCCGTGGCTAGGCGCCACTTAGCCTTTGGGTCAGTTTGCCGATGTCTGAGCCATAGCATCCTGTGAGCTGAGATATTGGATGCTATCACTCTAGATGAGAACCTGGCCACATGCAATGTGGCATCAGAGACATACTCTGATGCTGCAGAAAGCTTGCTCAGGTCCTGTTGTGTCCTTATCTCCTCCTGAGGAAGTCTGGCTTGGAGTTGCCGAATCCAGTGTAGGGAGGTTCCTGCAAAGAGCAGGTGGCGGCTCTTACTGCCCATGCCACCGCCTGGTGGGTCCTGCGGAATGTGAGTTCCCATCTCTTGTCGTCAGACTTTAATAGCTCTGCCATGTCTCCCGACACTGCTGACGGGGAAAAGAGGAAGCCAAAGGGCTCGTCTACCTTTGGTACCTCGAGGTCCTCTGACTGTTCTGGTGTTGTACTGAACAACTTCTTATCAGATCCCCCCGGCGCGGGGAAGGTGCCCGGTGATGCCCATTGTTTCTTAATGGCACTCCAGAAGAGTGCTGGATAGGGGACATGGTGTTGAGCTACCAAGGGTTCTAAGAACAACGGATCTGAACCGGGTGGAGGTTCTGGTTGCGGGATATGGTCTGGCCCAATGTTGGCCATTGAGCTGGCTCTGCAGAGCAGAGGCAGAAAAAAGGCAGGGTTGAATATCCCTCCAAATGGAAGAGGATCTGGAGGACGGTCCTCCTCCTCCCATCATGACATGTCGAGTTGATCGTCCTCCGTGGGAGAGGATTCCCTGCTGTGAAAGGACCGTGATGGAGAGGAGGCGGCCTGATACGCAGCTTCCCCTGATTGGGACTTGGATGGGGGCATGGCCATCACGGATTCAGTTCTCGGTCCGTGGTTAGTCCTAGCAGCCATCATCCTGTAGAACGTCTGCTCAATTAGAGCTTGTAGACGATCCTCGGAGGGGTTGGTCTCAGATTCTGCCTCCCTAAGACCTGCCACTGTGGGTGTGAAAGTGGCCTCAGGAATGAAGTGTGCGACCTATGGAGCCTGTGGTCCCACCTCAGAGCCCTGGGGGAACCCCTCTGGGAACCATACTCCTTGGGTGGAAGGTCCCAAGGGGAGGTCAAAGGATGTATGCTCTATTTGTTCTGCTTTTGCCTTGGCCTGTTTTTGTGCCTTGGAGAATTCCCTCTCCAGGGCCTGGTGCCTTCTGCTAGCCTGTTTCTCCACCAACTTGGAAAGTTTTCTTCCAGAAATGGACTTGGCCTTTGCTTTGATCCTGCCTGCCGCCTCCTGTTTGGAGGATTTTTGTCTTTTGCGGCTGGTGGGAGGAGAGGTGATGCTCAATGGCTGAGACACCGTGGGCTCCTCCATCCTAGGTGAGCTATCTCAATGGCCCGAGAGGGAGCTCTGGCAGGGGATCAGTTGGCGAGATTGGCAAGCAGATGTAGCAGGGAATGGTCCTCCCGCTCTCCTGACTGGTAAAGGGACCGTTGCTGTCCCGCCTCTTTGGGGTCCGGTCCTACTTGCGTACACTCGGCTGCAACGGATGGATTGAAATCACAGGGGGGTGCGGTCAGGGTAATGATTGCACCAGGGTTGGGCAGACTCTTTAGGGTTTTATTTATTTAATCTATTAATTTGTTTGTTTATTTATCTATTTTTGTATTAATATTGACAATCATGGAATGAAATGGAATGAAACAAGGATGGGGAAGGGGAGAGCAGCGATGTAAGACATAATGGGGTAGTTAACACTGGCCTGGGTGACCACGCAGTCCTCCCTTTCCCTGCAATAAGCAAGGAAAGGATAAGCCGATATGAGCTTTCCACTTCCTAAAACTCAAGCCTCCACTGGGAGCCTTTGTCTGGCCTTGCTTGTCCCGGCCGTTAAAATGGCAACCGGGCTGGACCAGTGACCCAGGAGGAAGAAGGAGAAGGCGGAAGAGTCCCCTTTCGGCTGCCAATGATTCGGCGTGGACAAAGGAGGCGTCTTCCGTCCACGCGGCAGGAAATTTGAGGGGAAGAAGGAGATAAGTGGACATGCCTCCTGTTGCTTCCATGTGCCCTGGCTTCAAAATGGCGACCGGGACACAGCTGGCAGGGATTCAGTCCAATTAGCAGATGGAGGGAAATCGCAAGAGCCGATTCCCTGAAGCAGCAGCTTCCGATCTGCTACGGTGAGTCTCCTGGGGTTAGGGGCGATGAAGGTTGAATCCCTCTGTCGCTCTGTAGCTGCGGACACAGGAGGGAGGATGGAGAGAAATCCCCACCCCCTCCCGGTTCGGGAAAGCTCCAGCTGCAGCGTTGAGCAGCTGAAGAGGGATTTCCCTTAGGAACAGGCTGAACAGAGAAGGGAGGGAGAATGAGGGAGATGTTCTCACCTCCCTCAGGGGTTCTGGGAAGGCTCCGACTGCAGCGCTGGGCAGCTGGAGAGGTGTTTCCCTAAAGAGTAAGCTGAGAGAGAGGTTACCCTAAAGGGTAAGCTGAGGCCTCAGCTATGGAGAAGAAAGACCCACCTTCCCAGGATTTTCACAGGTTATTTCACACACCGCTGGTCACAGCGCTGTAGAAATTGTGGTGTGAGATGATCAGAATCCACCAATGTGTTAATCTTTGTTACCTGCCTTAGATGGGGAGCCAAGTCTATCACATCCGTCTGGGCTGAAAACCGAGTCAAGAATGGGCAGTGGCTACCCCAGGAGGGGTGTGACAAGTTGGCTGACCCGGTCTAATGGGCAGGAAGGCAGAGTTAACCCCATTGGTGGAATCTACGTCTCCAGTGCTGGAGAAACAGAATTATCACATAACACAGCAGGCAAATTTAGAGAGAAGGTGCTTTTTCCCCTTCAGGTGTTCAGAAAAGCAGGTAAATGTGTCAGGAAACAATGGCATTCCAACAATGCATGGCAGAAACTGTAAGCAAGAGAGGCTGATGTACCCAGGTGATTATGCTGCATCCAGCATTTTGTCAGCTGGGAGATAAAGCAACCTAGCAACCAAGCTATGTCCTATATATGTGCTTGGACATTTTATCTCATTTATAGAAGGAAAACACAATTAGAAGGTGGCTTGCATGGCTGAGTTCTACTCAACATGTACACACAGAGTATTTCCAACTTAAAGAGCTGGTCAATTTAAAAAAATGAGTCATAACAGGAAAGGAGGAAAACAATCTCCAAAGATTTCACCAGACCCGTGCTCCGTTGCCACCTTACTTTTCTTCTGCCGTCCAGGAGAATGTAGAAAAATGTAAAACTGCTGTTTCCTTTTTTTTTTTTTTTTAGAACATAGCATGAATATGTTTGCCTTGGCTACAACGTTTTCAAGCAACTGAGGAAAGCTTGGATGAATGAATATGAATGAATTTAAATACTAATTAAGTCAATTATTGTGGTTATGAAACAATATTTTTCCACAACTACCTCATCTTCTTCTTTTTTTTCTTTTTTCTTTAACTACCTCATCTTCTTGAAGACATCCCCAGAAGTTTTTCCAAGTGCTTCAGATCACTTAATGTCTACAGAGATTTTCAATCGTCCAGGTCATGGTTGTTCTAAAAGTGCTTTTCAAAAGGCAACTTTCTTTTTCCTCCTAAAAACATTTCACTTATCATCCAAGAAGCTGAGCTGAACTGAAGAAGCTTCTTGGATGAGACAAAAAAAACCCAAGAAAGTCTAGTTGCTTTTTGAAAAGCACCTTTGGGTCAGATCTTTTAAAATCTGGGCTAAGTGGTGATGTTGAAAAATTACAGTAAATTAATGCTCTCATAGATTTACTAGACAAAATTAGAATAGTAAGATCCCTCGTGTCTTGTATTCAAAGCCAGTTTGGCCTAGTGGTGAAGGCACCAGGACAGAAACCAGGAGATGGAATTCTAGTCCTGTCTTGGGCATGAAAGCCAGCTGGCTAACTTTGCGTCAGTCATGCTTTCTCAGCCCAATTCATCTCACAGGGTTGTTGTTGTGGGGAAAATAAGAGGACAAAGGAGTACTATGTATGTTCAGTGCCTTTAGTTACTTATAAAGTAATAAAGGCAAAATAAAAATCAAATTAAAAAATAAAGTAATAAAATAAAAAATATATTCCACCATTGGTGCAGGCATGGAATATAGAGCACCCACTTTCTGGCGTTCAGTTTTGGATTTTGTAGCATTCAAGTAGATAAACAAAGTTTAACAGGATTTGGCCAACTATATTAAAGTAGACATGATGTCATGCTGATGCCTGAAGAAAGCTTTGTTGACTTTATTTTCTTTATTTTCTCTTTTGAAGATAGTAATGGCATACTTCAGTGCCTTCTTTTTCTCCTATGTTATAAAGATAGTTTGGAAAAAACTAATTATGCCCATTTTAAGACAGGATCCAGGAAGGAATCTGTAGTATTTCCTAATTTATATCAGCCCAAAGGTCCAGCAGGAGAGAAAAATTCTATGCAATCATTTGCCCCACGTGTTGCCTGCTCAATTTCCACATTTCAGATACCCAACTTTTGGTAAATTATTCTGTTCCCTGTTTTGGTTCTAAAATACATATATCAATAATTTTACAGTGTGACTTTGTTTTTTCAGTATTTAATATTCTGGTCTTTGTTTCAATAGATTAATTAACTTGTTAGCTTTTTATTTGTGGTAAAACAACAAACATTTTTGTAAAATTAATGTTAATTTTATTTGCAGGACTCAGTAAATGTATGTTGTTGTTAATTGCGAAGTCGTGTCCGACCCATCATGACCCCATGGACAATGTTCCTCCAGGTCTTCCTGTCCTCTATCATCTTCTGGAGTCCATTTAAGTTCACACCTACTGCTTCAGTGACTCCATCCAGCCATCTCATTCTCTGTCGTCCCCTTCTTCTATTGCCCTCAATCTTTCCCAGCATTAGGCCCTTCTCCAGTGAGTCCTTCCTTCTCATTAGGTGGCCAAAGTATTTGAGTTTCAACTTCAGATCTGGCCTTCTAAAGAGCAGTCGGGGTTGATCTCTTCTAGGACTGACCGGTTTGAACGCCTTGCAGTCCAAGGGACTCGCAGGAGTCTTCTCCAGCACCATAGTTCAAAGGCCTCAATTCTTTTGCGCTCAGCCTTTCTTATGGTCCAACTTTCACAGCCATACATTGCAACTGGGAAAACCATGGCCTGGACTATACGCACTTTTGTTGGCAGGGTGATGTCTCTGCTTTTTAGTATGCTGTCTAAATTTGCCATAGCTTTCCTCCCCAAGAGCAAGCGTCTTTTAATTTCTTGGCTGCAGTCCCCATCTGAGGTGATCTTGGAGCCCAGAAAAATAAAATCTGTCACTACCTCCATTTCTTCCCCATCTATTGTATATGTATATACATGTATATATCACAGTTTAAAGAACTGAACACCTGGAATTCTTTTCAGCTTGACAGCACGTTATTGTTTTGTTCTCAAATTGTTTATTAAATATTTCCTACACAAACACACACACAAAGTAATGGAAGATAGTAATACAAACTTGCTGCTTAATGACTGCCAACATTTACAGATAAAACAATTGTATATAGGGCCATGTAGCAAATGTCAGAAATCTGTGATCATAACCTTTCTTTCTGTCCTCAATAGTCATGGCACACTAAATGTCAGTTAACTATAAATGAAGTAGATATTTCCATATTTGCTGGTACCTTCCGTTAGCCTTGACATTTTTACTGATAAATTTCTTTCAGCAGAGCAGATGGATGGATGGAAAGTAGCTGCTACCAAAATGGATGAATGTATTGCCCACATAGATTATTTCTCATCCATCAGAAGGGAGGGAAATAAAGAACTCTTATACCGCATGATATGTCAACAACGTGTAGCACATCTACTAAAATGTCTGGTGAACTGGAGCAACATGTTCTATATCATTAAAGCAAAATCAGCCACTCTTCTGATGGCTGGCAGTAATATTTCATTGTGGGAAAGCTGAGGGCAGCAGAAGTAAAATGAAGGCAGTCACAAAGACTGCAGAAAAAGAGCTTAGGGGATGCAGACTGTCTAACTGCTGATTAAATCATGGCTAAGCTCTAAATATACAAGCTAAAACAAATCTTGGGTTCATGCATTTCCTCCTCCCTCCCCTTTCTATGTTGCTCTGTAGCTGGGAATAAACCAAAATTGGGGGGGGTTTACCCTTTGATCCATTGTTAGAAGCAAACAATAGGCTTTGCTTAGCAACTGACTGATGTTTATTTTAAACAAATTAAAACTCCATATTATTTATCAGTTAAAGGAGCATCTGCAAGTGGGGGACCTAGGAGGGCAAATGATGAAACATGCTTGACCTATCATCACATGAATGCTTCAATTTACGTACTTCATCAGACGTCAGGACACATGCATATACTGACGGCATTTGTGTGATGTCATTGCTTGTGCATCATCAGGTTGGCATAGCAATTTATTGCTGAGGCTGAGGCTAGATTTGCATGATATTAAAATGCAAATTGGCTAAGGCAACACAGAGTTTTAGTTAATTTCTCCTCCCCTCTATATAGAACAGAGAGACTCTAGAGCACGGGTGTCAAATTCACCACGTCATGTGATGTGTCGTGACGCATTGTGACTTTTTTTGCATTGCCGGAACTGGGGTGGGTGTGGTCTTGGTATGACACCCCTGCTCTAGAGATTATCTGTCTGCTAAAACTCATATGAATTAGTATTATGCAGAAACATAAATAATATCTATATTTATACTGCTATGTAAGTATATAACATCCTTAACTTTTCCAAATTTAAAACCAGAATAGCAATAGCAATAAGACTTATATACTGCTTTACAGTGTTTTACAGCCCTCTCTATAAGCGGTTTTCAGAGTCAATATATTGCCCCAAAAATCTTGCTCTTCATTTTACCAACCTAGGAAGGCTGGAAGGCTAAGTCAACCTTGAGCTGGTCAGGATCGAACGGCCGAACTGCTGGCAATCGGCAGTCAACAGAATTAGCCTGCAATACAGCATTCTAACCACTGCGCCACCACGGCTCATGTCATTTGTATCATTTATTTATTATATGGCTTTAAAAGTTTTATTATAGCTAGTTTTGTATCAAAACACATAACTTTGGGCCAGGTAAATAGAAAAAGGCAAATGAGGTTTATGACCAGATCTAATTCAGCAACATATACCTAACGGAAGATAAGAGCAGCTGACAAATTGGTTCACAAATAAAATATATGGAAAATCCAAACAATTATGAGAAACACATATTTTAAAACATATTTCTCAGACATTTTTGATTGTGAAATGCTTTATTTTACATTAAATCCTTGGGTTCTCTGGTTGTACTTCAAAAAGGCAGTCAAAATAACTTAAGTACTATTATCCCCCAAACCTACCCAGATGGATCATAGTCAATAGGAATCAAACTTGTATCAGCCCAATTCTTAAGCCATCTCTGCACTTGATCCTAACCATGACATAAATATCTTTTGGGCAAGATCTTTTTTTCTTCCATGTCCACATGACATCACCTTTATATTATCCCAACCCAAGAATGACACAGGATTAAATCTTCTTTTGCTTTAATGTTGTAAAAGTAGAATTTCCCCCTTTCTTATGAAGTTGTATCTTTTGTGTAGAACTGAATATATATAGAAACAATTTCTCTACCCTACAATTATTAACAATGATTCACAAAACTGCAATAGTAATCCCTCAGTAATTATGCCCCAAAACTACTTGGATTTTGATTACATTTTTCTGCTTAGTTAGAACACTTAGAGAAAAGTGTTTTCTCCTATTACTCCAAATAAGTATGACATTCATTACTACCTAGCCTTAACATTTTCTGCACTCTATAGCAAGCTGTTAGCTGCTACAGTACAAATGAAGTGGGTGAAATGAATCATGTTTTATTTATAGATCTGTGGTCTGTATTTTTTTTCACTACTATTTCTTTTAAAATTGACTCAATCTACGCACTTAATATGCTAAATGCTGATAAGAATTTCTGCTTTCCATTCTACTACTTCTACATTTATCCAGAACATTAAGTGTTCTTCAACAAACCTGTATCAAAAGGAGTGGGAGGGGGACTAGGCTTAATTCAAAGAAGTATAATTTTAATCTCCCTTGTTTCTCATACCTGACACAGGGACATTTGGGCAGGCAGATCCCTTTATGATGCAGCGGTTGTGATTCACAATTTCATTTAAATTAATACCCTGTCCCTTTTCAATATGTTTTTAAGGGCAGTCTGCGAGCAATAAGTAATCATACAAAAATAAGTGTCAGTGCTTTCTCTCAGATTCAGACATTATTTCCTTGCCAAAATGTTCTTCCTAAGAAATAAATTCATTAATTCTTAGTATAACATATTCTGGAAAAAAATGGCAAGCTACCGGTAAGTGTTCTGTTTCAGGAAAAGAGGCATCGAGACGAAGCAACGAGTTCTCCTTTATTGCAACACCAACAGAACATGTTTTTAAAAGGTGCGGCCCTCTTTTATAGCCCCCCCTGCACAATACCTTGCTGGCCAACCATTGCAAGGGATCTTTTCCCGCCGTGCATGTGTGCGCAAGGCTGGGAGCAGCCTTTCTTGTCCCAGGCATCCATATGGTCTGCCCGGGCCAATCGCTGCAGCCTGTGCCTGCCGGCCCAAGACATAACACTAAGTTTTTATTTTCAGGAGAAAAAGAATAACTAATGATAAAAACAAGATTCCTTTTTACCCCTGCTGCCCCCAAAATGATTATATATGGTTAATCACTAATCAGTTAGCATTTATATCTTACTTGATGACATAGAAAAATATGTCCTTACCTAAATGGAAAACTAGTTTCTTTCCCTCATAAATAATTTACCTTTAAAATAGAAGGGTTGTATTAGATATGCTAAGAACATGGTAAAGGAAGCAATTAGATTTTTTAAAATATAATCTTCAGTAGGTTTAGCTTAAATTTGGACTGCCTGACTTTGGGGCAATTATAATGCATTTCAATTCCAGGATACAAAAACTTGTGGATTCATTTAGCCATTCCTTGTGCAATTATTTTCCTCAGGCTTTATGTTTTAAATAAACAGATGTTTTAACTGAATTGGGGGAGGTATTTTTACTTTTTTGCTTTCTTGAACTATTTTTTTCTTTTTTAGTTTTTATTATTTTTTAACAGTTGTTTCTAAAACAACTATTAATAAGATTATTATTATTATTAACAGCAAGAAACAAACAAATGTTTTACTGACTTACGCTGATAAGTGGTAGCTAAGAACTCATGATGAATTGAATTAGTAGAAGTCCCCGGGCAATGGGTGCAGTAAAATGCTTGAAATCTTGTGAATGATTTCACCCAACATTTCAGATAGGAATTGGAAAGTCAATGAGGTTTTATTTATTTGTATATAATTATTTTTATTCCCAGACCATCATGTAAAATGGTTGCTGAAATAAAGACCAACTCTTGTCATAAACAAATAATCCCTCAATGGTTTTACTTCCCAAATTGCTATTTTAAAACTTTTGAGAAGGGTCCACTAATTTTTTTTCCCTTGTGTGCTTATGTTCAGGCTATGTCCATCCCTTCTTTCTTTTTCAGTTCATAACCGAGAAATAAACACACCCCCATTTTACCTAAACTGTTGTCCCCAAAATACAATCAACATTTTAAGAGCTTCTATATTTGTCCCAGTTTTGCTATTCCTGAGAATGGCTGGGAATGGCTGAAAGCAACACCCTCTGCTGTACTTCCTAATTTTTTTTCCTCTCCTTTCTATGGTTTCCAAATTAAAAGATATAACTTAGATTTTGATTTGTTTCAATTTCAACCACTGTGGGCACAAATCCTAATAAATGTCACCTCCAACAATGGGCTAAATACTTCACAAAACAGGGGCTTGCTTACCTTCCTTAGGATTAAGCAGAAGTATGCAAGTTCTTTTATTCTGCAAATAACAACTCTATATTTATATTTGTACAGTCAAGCAAAAATTGAAGTTGAGGGTACTTTAGAACAGAAGAATTTGTCAGATAGGTCTACTTCAAAAAAAAAAACATATCAGAAAATCCTGATTCTAGGACAGTGATGGTGAACCTTTTAGAGACCGAGTGCCCCAAAACTGCCCCCCCCCGCTCCAACCCTGTCCTGCCCCCATTCCGCCCCCACCCTGCCTGCCTGCAGGGCCACTCACCGCCTCCAGGGCCCACCGCAGATCGCCCAGGCAGCCCAGCAGCGCCATGGAGACCATGCCCTCTACCCATGCCCCGCAGCATCAACTGTGTGCGATGAGGCGTGAGGGCAGAGTCTTGTCTATGCTGCCTGGCTGCCATGTCCTTGGCTGTGCTGCTCCGCGTGGGTAACGCTCGGGGGTGACTCTCCTCCAGGGGAGCTGCTGGTGAGGAGGGGGTCACGGGGGATGCATGGCTGGGGCAACGGTACATGTTCCCACAGAGAGGGCTCTGAGTGTCGCCTCTGGCATCCGTGCCATAGGTTCACCCCCACTGTACTAGGAAAACCAAAAGGCCTTTTCATCTCATAAATTAATAAAGTAACAGCTTCCTTACTTGTTGCACTGGTTAGCTCCTATTTATTGAAAAAAGGCCTGGGTCTGGAACACCTCTCAATAAAGCAATTATGAAAACACTGACAGAAGCAGAGAGATTGTGAAAGCCAATATTTGTTTGGTACCAAATAACTAATGGCCACATTATTTTTACAGAAGGACTAGATGTCTCTCCAACTGTCTTGCCAGTGGAAAAAAAAGCAGGGTGCTATGGATTTCAAAACAAAACAACTTCTTATGAACTGCATTTCTAAGCTATGAATTTTTTTAAAAAAACATTAAAACACAATTTTCTTATAAACAATTGGAAACCAAGCTATTGCTTGAAGTCATGGCAAGCAAAACATTTGTTACATTTCTGTTCATATATTACCTTCAAAGTTGCTTTAAAAGTAATAAAAAACCCCTCACTCTTAGAGACATGCTTTAGAGTAGCAAAATGAAGCAAAATTTCCAAGATATTTGATTTTCTTTTTTAAAGATATGATTGGGCCCTAATGAGTTAAAGAATTTGAATTATGCTCTTTCCTGATTTTTAGATTTTTGCTTATCTATTGCACTGCTTTTGTACTATTTATCATTTTATTTATTTCTGCATAGTCCTCAACTTACAACCATAATTGAGCCTGGCAATTAAAGATGTAAGTTGTGATGGTCATAAAGTGGGTCTTTACATGACCGATCTCATTTTACACTTTTTGCAGCAGTCATAAAACAAACACCACAGTCATTAAGTTAACCCCATTGGTCATTAGGGATTGGTTTTGTCTGAAACCAGAAGTAAAGGCCAGCTTCTGGCAAAAATGTTGTAAATCATGGTCATGTTACCATGGGATACTGCAAAGTTTCTGAGAGCCCAAAATATGATCGTGTGACTTGGAGGGGCAGTCATTGGAACTTCAGAGCTGGGTTGTAAATAATTTGGGGGAATCCATTTTAATTTTGAACAGTTTCAAAAAGACCGGTAATAATTTGAGGACTACCTGTATTTTTTCTTTAAGTTCCTTAAATAAATACATACTGGGGGAAAAATAAGGACAAGTAAAAACTCAGTGCCCTTAAAAAAGCCAAGAGTAGTAATCACTATCACCCAGTAAACCTAGTTCAATTTGCTAGTTCACAAAGCTTAAAGCAATTGCCTTTCCAGCAAGAACAGAAATAGATATACACTGTGCACCCCAATTGGAATGAGAGCACCTCAGCGAGAAACAGAATTGCCGAAAGAGAATTAACCTGTATTTACTTTTTTTTAACAATTAAAATATTGTAAAGGTGTGTTTACTTCCCTCTTTCATCCTAAAATAAATACAATCATACACTATTTTTTTATTACCTTTGCACTTTCATATTAGATGTTTTCCCTTGTAAAATACAGAGTTGCCTAATTGTGCAGTTAAAATAATCCAACAAATGAGTAATTGCTTGATTGATTCCCAGGATCTTTTTAATACAAAATTTCTAGTACAGATACACCATAGAGAGAGAAAAAAATCCTTTTCTGGTTCTGTCTGATGGGACATTCTTGGTAAAATTGGAGGGGAAAATCTGTACTTCCTGCTAGCCTTGGCACAAGAATAGGCAACCTATCATTTCAAGAGAATAGGAACAAATGACATTGTCCTCGGATTGCCTTGAACGTACTGAGAAAGCTACTTCCATCCACATTTTCTTGCTTCATGGTGAAAATACTGCTTTTCTGTCTCCACTGGAACATCTGGTAGGCATCTCTCCCCCAGTCACTTTCTGTACCTTCAATAGCCATTTCATATTTAGCCCCTTTTGTGAAAGACCTTTCGTGAAAGACCATACTCCAAGTAGTGGTAGGTAAAATGGTGACAATTTTTCTCTTTTAGTTTTTAATGGGCCCAGCAAAATAACATAGTCTTTTTTTTTCCTTTTAACTAGGTGAAATTGACAAGAGTTGTACTCTACAGTAACAAGTTTCCCTTTTGAGTCCAAGTGTAAATCTGAAGGTTAAAAAAAAGGGGGAAGGAATCCACCCATCACTTTAACTGCCATCCAATAGAAGAAATAGAATATCTCAAAACGTATTTCTGAAACCAGCTTCTTTTCCAGCTAGTTTATGCAAGTGAGATAAGCAAGATGAAGGTTGCCATGTGGAAAAGCTCTTAAGATAATTAATGTAAACACTGAAAAGAGAAATACTTCAGGGTATATTTACTCAGAGTAAAGCTTTATGGAAATATAAACATGCGTGGTCTACTGTAGAATAAGATGAAAGCTAATTCTGTTTTATAATAGGAATAAAGTGAAGATAAATGCAATAGTAAAAAGTGCACATAGATCTGGGGGCAAAACTGAAATGGTAGGATTTGGTAATCTGCTGAATATGGATAAAACTGTTCAGAACAAAGTGCAACATGGAAATGCAATGTATTTTTTCATCTAGTTCTTTTACCATACTTGTAATCATGTCTCATTCTGCTCTGCTGCAATCAGCTCTCACTTGCAGAACAGCAAAACTATTAGCAATATTAAACACAGCATTACGTTTGGAAACTCACTATACCTGTTCAGGTAAGAGCAGGGATGTGAAAAATGCAGGCCACAGGATGCACAAAATCCCAATATGCCATCTGTGGTCCTCCCCATCCCCAGGATCCTGACATTGTGCCACTGACAATCAAAATAGCACAATCAAGCAGCAGAAAATTGTTTTTTTTTTTTAAAAAAAAAAATTCAAGGTGCAAAAAGAAGAATCCCAGCGATCTGGGAAGTTTATTTGAACCCATTTTTGTGATTTTTAAGGGATTTAAGAATGGGAAGCCATTGAAAGGTAAAACGGATGCAGGAAACTACAAATCAATCAGTTTAACATCAATACCTGAGAAGATCTTAGAAAAGATAACCAAAAAACAGATCTGCGAACAACTAGAAGCAAAGAAAGTTGTAACTAGTAGCCAGCACAGGTTTGTTTAAAACAGATCATGCCAAACCAATCTTATTTCATTCTTTGATAAAGTGACTAAACTAGTAGACCAGCGAAATGCTGTGGACGTAGTATATTTAGATTTCAGTAAGGCATTAAAAAGGTGGAATAGACAACATCACCACCAGATGGATCTGTAGCTGGCTGGCAAACTGTACTCAACGAGTAGTCCTCAATGGCACCACATCCACATGGAGAGAAGTAAGCAGTGGGGTACCACAAGGTTCCTTCTTAGGCCCAGTACTCTTTGATATTTTCATCAATAACTTAGATGAGGGAATTGAAGGGGAACTCATCAAATTTGCAGATGACACCAAACTGACAGGAGTGCCAACACCCCAGGATCTAAAAAGATCTTGACAAACTTGAACAATGAGCCCTATCCAACAAAATGAGTTTCAATGTGGAGAAAAGCAAAGTCTTACATTTAGGCAGGAAAAATCAAAGGTACAAGTATAGATTAAGCAAGACCTGTCTTAAAAACAGTAACTGTTAGAGGGACCTTGGAGTTCTAATGGACAATCGCTTGACTATGAGCCAGCAGTGTGCAGCAGCAGCCAAAAAAGCTAATACAATCCTGGGTTGTATAAACAGAGGCACAGAATCAAGATCACGTGAAGTATTAGTACCGCTTTATAAAACCCCAGTAAGACCACACCTGGAATACTGCAGACAATTTTGGTCATAATATTACAAAAAAGATATTGAGAGTTTGAAAAAAAAATCAGAAAAGAGGAACTAAGATGATCAAAGGCCTGGAGACTAAAACATACGAATAATGGCTGCAAGACTTGGGTTTGGTTAGTCTAAAGAAAAGAAAAAATAGGGGAGACATGATAGCAATGTTCCCATATTTGAGGGGCTACCACAAAGAAGAGGAGGTCACATTATTTCCAAAGCACCAGAAGGCACAACAAGAAACAATGGTAGGAAAGTGATCAAAGAGAGAAGCAACCTGGAAGTAAGGAGAAACTTCCTGACAGTGAGGACAATTAACCAGTGGAATAGCTTACCCCCAGAAATCGTGGACACCCCATCACTGGAGATTTTTAAGAAGAGACTAGACATTCACCTGTCTAAGACAGTATAGGTTCTCCTGCTTGAGCAGGGGGCTGAACTAGAAGACCTCCAAGGTCCCTTCCAGCTCTATTCTATTCTGTTCTGTTCTGTTCTGTTCTGTTCCACCCCCTTTCTCACTTTTAACTCTGCCCCCAAACACAGAACATGTGGACTAAAAACAGGATTCCAGACCAGTTTCCAGAGTTAGAGTTTAGGATGGGAATGGATGTGTTTTGATTTCTGAAAGCCCCCTGCTTGCAACAGGAATCCAAGAGGAAAAATAATGAAGATTTTGGTCTAATCCCTTCTGGAAGTGTCATTATTGTCACTGGACGGCCTCCTGTGGCCTTCCAGAAGATTGGGAAGCTGAGTCATAGCTTCCATTTCTCAAGCATTACTCATCAGTGTTTGTAGGAGATGCTGTGATTTTGAACCAGAGAATGATGGCAGAAACCTTTTATGAATTTGCATAGACTAGAAACCAAATTCACTATTCAGTGCAAACTGTGCTGTTTCTTCTTTTTCCTCATTGTGAATGTTCCGTTGCATTATTCTATCCATAAAATCAAAAGATAATAACTGAAACAAGGTAATATATGAAGTCTTTTATCTGCTCTCAAAGTACATCATGCTGGCTAGATATTGGATGAAATATGAACAAATACAGCAATTGATAAATGCTGAGACCCAGGAAGGGAAACATTTTATTTTAATTCAGTTTATTTCATTTCATTTTATTTTATTCAAAAATAGACTCTAGGAAATTTACATTTACTTGTACATTTAGCCATTTAAACCTCGATTAAACATTTAAGTCATTTTTAGCCATGTGCCAAAGTAAAAATCAGAATTTGAGAAGGTATTTTTCTCCAGGCTTTTAACTGATTTTGCTCTTGTTGTTAATTGCGAAGTCGTGTCCGACCCATCGTGACCCCATGGACAACGTTCCTCCAGGTCTTCCTGTCCTCTACCATCTTGTGGAGTCCATTTAAGTTCACACTACTGCTTCAGTGACTCCATCCAGCCATCTCATTCTCTGTCATCCCCTTCTTCTATTGCCCTCAATCATTCCCAGCATTAGGCCCTTCTCCAGTGAGTCCTTCCTTTTCATTAGGTGGCCAAAGTATTTGAGTTTCAATTAGGTGGCCAAAGTATTTGAGTTTCAATTTTACTGATTACTGAGTTGTTTATTAGGCCATGGCTTCTCATTGTATCATTTTTCAATTCTTTGGAAAAATGTTTGGTTCTTAAGACCTCCACAGAAACTCAGCTTTATGTCTGCTTTCCTCAGAAATAGGGAGAAAAATAGTTGTGCTGAAGCCATGCCATTGGTAGCTAGAGGAAATGCCATTTCTAAACCTATAATAGCATTACAGGCTCAGCAAAGTCTTTACAGCTTATGTTATAAGGTTATTAAGGTTATTAATTTCCAGTCTGCTGGCTTTTTGAAGCATAAGTGGAATTGGAATGAGTTTAATTCTATCATTTAGCCTGAAAGTTTTTTTTCATATAATAAATATATGATTAACTACTTTAAAGCAATGTATGAATTTGAAGTCCTCCAAATTAGAATACTCATTTGCTTGTACAAGTTGTTTCTCATTTCTGGATAAAACAGCAGTAACAAACAATAGCAATAAAGGAAGAAGGACAGAATATAATACAAGTTTACTTGTAATGAGCATGTATGAAATACATGAACAATTTTTCACACAATCTTCTGCAAAGGGTTACATAATTATGAACCACGCTATTAGGCTAATGAGAACCCATCAGATTATGAACTTCTCTGAATATAGTGACTCAGCTCATGGTAGTTTGCAATATATACTTTTATGTTAATAAATTTTTCAGAAGAAAATCTCTATTTAAGTTAAATGAATATTTGGAGAAGTTTTTCTTTTAATCCAGAATTCATGCAGGAACGGGATGGGTAGGAATGGGATGGGAAGCATTAAGGAATCAAACTTTCTGATAGAGATAGTCATAGTCTACCTATCCCATTTACCCTGAAAAAGTACATGGAAAATAATGTCTACCATCTATGTATGTATCTCAAGCGGAATTGCCAGAGAAGCATTACAAGTAGTTCTCAACTTATGACTGCCACAGTTGAGCCCAAAATTTCTGTTGCTAAGCAAAACAGCCATTAAGTGAGTTTTACGACCTTTCTTGTCACAGTTGTTAAGGGAATCACTGCAGTTGAATCTGGTTTCCCCATTGACTTTGCATGTCAGAAGATCATAAAGATGATCACATGACCTTGGGATATTGTAACCGTCATAAATATGAGTCAGTTGCCAAGCATCCAAATTTTGATCACATGATCATAGAGATTCTGCAAAGGTCATAGGTGTGAAAAACAATCATAAGTCCCTTTTTTCAGTGCCATTGTAACTTTGAACCGTCACTACGTATACTTACTTTGGTTTAAAAGAAAACAATTTCTACACTTAATATTTCTAGAGGATATTTTATATGCCTGCATATCAGGCCATTTGAAAAGTAGATCATTTACAAGAGAAAGTTCCCAGAAGAAACATTTGGATGTCACTATAGTAATGAATTAGCAGCCAGAGGTACACCTGCCTTCAAATGCAAACATAAATATCTGAACAAATATACAGCATGTCAAGTGAGAAAATAGATCATATGTTATATACTAAATCCAAAGGCAAACAGAAGGATATGAAAGCAGCAGAAATAGTCTACTATCCTTCACATCCCTATTATTAACCGTGTTCCCCCAGGTTTATATATTTATTTATAAATAAATAAAACCAAAAGACCCATTAGAGCCTATTTTCAGAGGATATCTGACTTTGCAGCCACTCGCCCACTCCCTCCCACTGTCTGCTTGCCTGCGGCCACAATGGCTTACAGGGCTTCCCAGTGCACACGCTTGGGAAGCGAGGGCAGTGCCGGAGGAAATGTGCCTTCAGGCTAGGAGAGCGGGGCGGACAGGTGGGAGAAGCTGAAGGAGTGGACAGCACAAGTCTCCCCTCTGGCTGCCATACTCTTTCCTTCTGCAAGCAGATGAAGCTTCCAGTCTCCATCATTTCTCCATCTGGGTGAAAAGTGTTTGGGCACCTATGGGGCGCTTGGAAACAGAGCGATTCCCGGTCATGGTGCAAGTCACGGAAAAGTTACAGAGAAGGAGGTACCTGGATCTTCATACTCTGTTAAATCATGGCTCAAACAAATTACAGCAGTATGATTCTCAAGAGTTGCCCAGATAATTAACTAGACAGTACCTTGAAATCTGTCATAAGCATTGTACCTGCAGTAGAAAGGCAGAGGCAAAGCTACAAGTGTAGTTTGTGACATACCAGAGCTTGGACACCAGAGAAGTACACAAGCCAAGGTTCTAAATGCAGAGCAAGAAGCAAGAAAAATAGAAATACATGTGTGGAGTTGGAAAATTGTTTCCCACAAGGGAGCAAGGACAAGGCTGTTTTTATATAGTTCAGGTATTGGGGTGGTTCAGTTAGGAAGATTGCCACTCTTCCTTCTGAAGGAGGTGAGCTGATCACATTTGCTCTGCTCTTTTTGGCTGCTGGTTGGGCACCCCAATCCTCATACTCTGAATCAAGTCACACCTAGCCAAGCTGATTGTTTCCTAGAGTCCCTACAGGTGTCTGCCTATTGGTTTTTCAGGTTGGGAATCTATCTGGTCTGTCTGTTGAGCCTCTGACCAAGAGGATTCAGAGGAGGCCAAATAATCAGTCAGCAAATATACTTCCTAGAGATTATGGGTTGTAGCCCAATATATCTGGAAGCTTCCATTTTAAGACAGGGTGATCTATATTACTGCATGTAGGTTAGGCTTGTCTTAAGCACAACCCCATCAAGAAGACCCACAGGTGCATGCATGTGCCAGAAAAACATGGCATCAAAGAACAACCGATGGCATGTGTGTGTCAGAAGAACGTGGTCTCTTTCTTTCAGTTGATGCCTTCTCCAAATTTTCTCTTTTGGAATCAACATGTCATAAACAAGATTATAAGTTAGATAGCATTTGACATATAAATGATTCAAGCTTAATGTTCTGTTTGTAGTCATTGTATCTACCATATTTTCCGGCGTATAAGACGACTTTCTAAACCATGCAAATCTTCTCCGAAGTCGGGGGTCATCTTCTACGCTGAGTCATCTTATACGCCGGAAAATACTGTATTCTCTGGCATATAAGATGACTTTCTAACCATGCAAATCTTCTCCGAAGTCGGGGGTCATCTTATATGGCGAGTCATCTTATACGCCAGAAAATATGGTAAAAGCAACATGGAATGATTTTTGACTTTTAGAAAACAATGTTCAGCTGAGAAGAATGAATACTGCACATTCACTTTTACTTTTATCCTAAATGATTTTTGGATGTCTATTTTTAAATTTGATGGTTATCTGAATTTTCATTTTGTTAATGGAATTCTTTGTTTGATTGACAAAGAAAAATCCACTGACAAGCAGATTGTCTCTCTTCTGTTTTCACAAGGCATGTGGGGAAAGTTTTGATTCAGGTGGGATATCTTTTCAAAAGATACATACTTAATACTAGCTTTTTTTAGAATGAGCAAGTTTCATTTTTGAAAATCAAATTATCTTGTTGCCCACTTATTTTCTGTCATTATCTGCAAACTGCAAAATGCTGCAATATAAATTACCACTCACACATACAGGAAACAACTCAACTGAAATTTTGATATGTGTTATTTCTTCACTGGCTTCAATGTACAAAGTGTTTATTTTTCAAAACAAAATCAAACAGAAGTATTCCAGAATATTTCTTTCCAGCTTCAGAGTCAACAATTTGATGAACTTATTATATTTGTGCATTTCTATCTTCTTCCCTTGAATAAGAACAAACACAGGGATATCACTAACTGATATAACGATCATATCTGATCATAACGACTGTTATTCTTAAAAGTATCACAGGTCTGGGGGAAAACTTTTCAGATGAAGAAAAGAGAAGTCTCTGGACATCTTGCTGATGAAACCAAATCTTTCTGAATTCTTTAAGAATTTTGCAAACAAATTCTTAGAACAGGACTCTTTGTTATGCATGAAAGTAAGTTCTCATTAATACTACTACTTAAAAAAATAATTACTGAATTATTATAAATAAACCAGCATGCTCAGAGTCAAAGTAATTTAATAATTAGGGTGATAGATGAGCAAAAAGAAAATCAAAGGAAATTATTCCACATAAAGTCTAGTATTTGGGGGCATGTCATCTTTCAGTCTGCTGATTTGGGGGCTTAGGCATGTGTTACCCTTTTTCAGGGCTATTATTAAAATTAAACATATGCCATCTTAACTTCTATTGGAAATGCTAGATATAAATGGAATGATGATAAATACTATATATTTATTTCAGTAGAAGTCAGATCAGTTCCCTACAAGCTCGGTCAAAGCTGTGGATACATCTCTCAAACTCTTTCCAATAGTTACTGCTAAATTATTAACTGAAGGGGCAAATTTCTCAATGCATGGTCATTAAATTGCCTTTAATGAATTTTATTAGAAAGAATGGACATACATAAATCAGTTCAACATTTCAAAATCCATTGGAAAAGTCCATTCATTTTACTTTCAGAATAAAAATTAACTTTTGCAGGACATGAAGATTCATACAAGGAAACTCCTGATGGGACGGAGAATGAAACTACTGTAAAACAGAGTTTGAATATTGGTGGGAAACGCCTAATGGTTGTATATGTGATTTATCATCAGCAATTCAATCACAAATATTTTTAAATAAAGTACTTGAAAAATCTGAAGAACAAGAAAAATGTTATCAATTTTCTTGAGCATGGTGCTTTCAGATACTATACTTGTTAGTACTGGGTAACCTATTAAGCATATACAACACAAGGGCTGTGAAAAGATTCAAAATTTGATTTGAAAGACATTTGATCAAATTTCCACACTGCAGTGATTTTCTGAATAGGATCATTCAGATTAAATGGTCTAACTGAACTTCTTGCCAATGAATTTAACCATCTTTTACATATTTACAGTATGTTTTATATTTCACTAATTCTAGTCAAAATTCCAACAATTGCTATTTAAAATCAAACCTGATTCAATCTGCATGCCCATAGCTAATATATGCTCAAGTCTTGATTATTTCAAGATTCCACATTCCTTTGAAGATACCACTGGAATTTATTTTTATCAAGAGGCATGTTTCTAGAAATGATCACAGAGAAGGAAACTATCCTTAAACTTTGAAAAAAAAAACTGCCGTAAATCTCTTAATCAGCTACACTGAACAACCATCCCATTTTGTTTCCTGACTTTTTAAAAGATCATTGGAATGCATTGCATACTGACATGGCCAATTACCAGGGTCAGTTTCATTTGCTCATGAAAGTATTAGGCAGTTAAACTCAGAAGAATGAGAAGTCATTTTCCAATTCAAAATAAACCCTTTTTTTAAATTACAAAAAAAATATGTTAAGGTTTTTGGACTGGGCTTAGACAGACTGAAATAAATGAGAATATGAACATATTTTAAAAATTACAAAAATGGGAACATTACACTATGATTTTAATATTTTGTGTTTCAATGTGTTTGGAGTCACTTTGAAAGGCAGCATTTGAAATGAGATTGTTTTCATTTTAAACACAATTTTGCTTCCCTTTCTATCTTCCCTGTCTTCCAAAAATCGCAATACATTCACCTGTATACAGAAACACAAAAATGTTCTGTTTAAATTTTTTGGTAATATCACCAATGGTTGCCAGGCAACCATTTTCCCTGCTCTGTTACCATCTAACTTCCACGATAATTTCAACTTGTTTACTTAAAATCCATTTCAAGGGAGGGGGAGTGAAAGAAACAAAACTACCGGTGTCTGGCTTTCACACCATCTGGGTAAATGCATGGCCAATTAATAAGTTTTCTGCTCTCACCATACACACAAACTTTTAAAAAGCAGGAATTTTATTCGCAGGTATCATAAAACAGCTGGCGTATTATTTCATCAAGAGCTTCATCAAGGATTAGCAAAACTTGAAGGTAAGGGAAATCCAAGCAAGTATCTCTAACTTTGGAAATGATGAAGACGACGATCATGACAATGATGAAGAGAAAGAACACAATGATATTTTTTCAGAATATGCGGCAGAATTAATTAATTCACATCTTACACCTATATCTGTATATCAAAACTAAGTCCCAATGAGTACAATGAAATTTACATTCTGGGTTCAGAACTGCAGCCTTATTTCAGCTTTTTCAAAATCTTCCTGGGAAAAGCAAACAGAAAAACAAAACAATCCTTTCAATTATTGTTCTTGTGCTTCTCCCTAGGTTTCCTTATTGAAGCATAACTTTGATATTTTATGCTCCAGCTCTTTGCCTTTCTTTCACATCAGCCAACTCTAAGGACTGAAAAAGAAGAGGTTAGAGCTGATGTGGAAATAGACCCAACCTTGATTTAGTCTTCATTTCTTAGTGTATTTTAATATTAGATATGTGCTGTGCCCATAACTGTGGTTGTAAAATACACATATTATTCCATAAAAACTTTACAAGTTACTGAAATCTGTTAATAAATTAGGATAATGATCACTATTAAGAATTTCCCAGCAGAAATAGCAGACGTCAAAAGAATAAACAGAAAGATGCCATCAATGTCAGAGACAAAACAAATATTCCTGTTGACAGAAAATAGACCCCTTAACCAAACTACCATTGTAATCTATCCCTACTGTCTGGCATATATGACTGAGAAATAAGATACCTTTGATCATGACTGCACAGCCTTGAATGAAGTATTTTGATCAAATGATCTGCAAAAATTGCCTCATATATTCAATTTATGTTAATACATGCAGTGAATAGAGAAGAATTGCTATATTGCTAAAATCATCTCCTGTAAACTCTTCCTGAAATTACAGAGCATTCTTTGGCCCTGTCTGGACTGCCATTCTGCCCACAACTGTTTGCAAATGTACTGATGTCCCACAAGCTGAAATCACAATTAGTAATCCAAAATCTGGTTTTACAATCTCCTCAAACTTTTACCCTTCTCCCTCCCCCACATAGCTTTTAACTGCAATGGATAATTGCAATTATTGCAGTTGTGGTCTCTCTTTATTTTCTCAGATTGCCCTACTATGCCTATATTTTCAGATATAAAGTAACACTCTCATTCCCCAGGTATGTTGAAATTCAGTGCTTCTGTCACATAAAAAGTGACAATGAGGCTCTCAAGATTGCCCCCAAAGCTTTGGGAAACCACATGAGCCTGGAAATGGTGCAGCCACCGAGACTATACCTAGCATGGATACAGAGAAGGGATTTCCACTATTGCACAAATAACAGTACAAATTTTCATCTGCTGATCTACGTAACAAGAAACATTGAAACAATGCTTATTAGTAATAAGCAAAATTAAGACATATTATTCATGTGCACCAAGATTGGAATTCCAAAGAACCTTTACGAAGCAGAAGCTTCATGTGGATAGACAGAACATGCTCACTGCCCCAACCCCACTTTCTAAGAGTAAGCGTACATTTTCACACTGAACCTAGCTCTTGCTTCATTAAGTATATATACCAATGTAAATCTGCAGTGGCCAATGCCTCTTCTCTGCTTTCCCTTTCACTGCCAGAAGATGTTAACAAAAAACATGACAGAGACTCAATAGACATCCTTTTGTTTTTTGCACACACACACACACACACACACACACACACATACACACACTGATGCCGATCTAGCTTAACTCCAATCTGAGCTCTTTAGATTTTGCTGAACCCCAGGTTTTCTCAATTATTAATGAGAGATGACCACCCTGGTTTATTAATACAATCTTGGAGTTATATTTCTGAATAGAAAAAGGTGTGTAAGCATAGGATATTGAAAGAAATAACATGCCTCCCCTTGTTCATTTTGTTCTGGAATGCTGCCTACATGTACTACAGTTTTATAAGCAGAGTTCTGAATAAGAAAGAACCAGATTTTCTCCTAAGAGTTTCCCTCTCTAGAATTCTGACACCTTCCACATATAGGCAATATTACAGGAATAGAATGTGAAATCTATGAATCCATACCGAAAGCAATTTAAAAATCAAGAGAAAAGTAACTCTTGGGTCTCCTATGTCTGAGACTCAAGTGGCCACCAAAACTCCACACTGTAGAAACTATCAAGTGATCTGTTAAAAAGGAACTCAAAGGAATTAAAATGGCCTTAGCCTGACATTTTGGAAGGCTGCTGCCAATCAGATTGGGTCAGAAAAGCCAAAAAGTAAACTCATTGCAAAATAGTTATAATTCAAGAGTAATTTTGCATCTACCAAATGCAAAGCATCTTTTTTTACCTGCACTTCTAGGAGGAACAGCAATGAGAAGGGACGCTACTAATGTCTCCAGCAGAGACAGGGAAAAATGATTACTTTTTAAAATGTTCTGCAGCCTTTCAACAAAGCTATTTTGGCCATGCCATAAAAGTGGGATCTTATGAGTAGCCCCCAATCTTTTCCAAAATAGTGATAGGCCTTGAATCTCCCATAGGAGACTAAAAATATACTCCCAAAGATGTGAGCGGGGCCACATGCTCACTTTCTATTATTAGCAAAATTATTTTTGCTTTCTGCATTTATGATTTTGCTGGGATTATCAGAGGAAAAGACTGGGAGGGCAAGAGCTCCCTAGCTTCTCATGCAACTCCAGATGTAAAGTGAAATTCAGAAAAACTCATTGCATAAGAGGCACATTAGTACACCGGAGTGTAACTTTCCACATTCTACTAACATTTACTGTACAGAAGGCAGAGGAACAATTGATATTTGTACAGTTAATAAAATCAACATAAAACAATGCGACTGTTTGTAACTTAAATCTCTCTCTCAGAGCCTCAGTGTACTGCTAAGGAGAAATTTCCTAACAGTGAGAGCAATCAACCAGTGGAATAGCTTGCTTTCAAAAGTTGTGGGTGCTCCATCACTGGAGACTTTGAAAAAGAGACTGGACAGTCATTTGTCTGAAATGGTATAGGGTCTCCTGCTCAAGGAGGGGATTGGACTGTCACTAAAGACCTCCTAGGTCCCTCACAACTCTACTATTTATGATTCTATTTTAATATAATTTCACATTACAGTACTGAGTAATGATAGAATTCTACAGAAAGTGAGATTCAGATGGACAGCACCAGAAGTACATTACATTCACTTCTTTTCTCCCACTCTAACAAGCAGCAGACTCCTCTCTTCGTACATATAAAGGAAAATAGGAACTCCCAAAGGAGAAAATAGTTTTCATAGGTCCTCATTCACCCTGGCTTAAGTATTGGCTTGCACTCGGGGACTCAAAAAAAGAAGAGAGGAAAGTTCACATTGCTATTAGGCTGCTTACCAAGAGATGAATCAATAGCAGAAATTGCTTTAGCTCCAGTGAAAGTCCCAAAGAGAAAGTCATTTGAAGCTGTCCACTTAGTATAATTAATATGATTATTCTGCCTGCTGATTATATCTTTTCTCAATATGATTCGAGCCATAGGTCCCATAAGTTCCAACCAGATGTTTTAATGTCTACCACATCAAAAAGGCTGCAGGAAGCAGAAAAGTGAGCTAATGTTTAAAATATGATTTAATGTTCTTTCACACATAGATAGGTATTCTCCGTGATGATCTATCCCTAATTTGGTCCTTCAGCTCTTTCAACCATGCCCTCATCATTACTGTAATTGAATCTATCCATTTGCTGCCGGTTATCCTCTTCTTCTCTTTCCTTCTGCCTGTCCCAGCACTAGAGTCTTCTCCAGATAGCTAGGCCTTCACATAGTGTGTCCTAGATAGGATAATTTGAGCCTGTGTTCAGACATACATAGTTCAAATAATGCAAATTGGAGTGGGATATCTCACTAAATATTCTCAATGGCACAGTATTCTGTTAATGCCTCCTTTCCATCCTTCTTCTGATTGCTTCTGGAAGATCAGGAGAAGGACAAGATACCTTATCAGCAAGGGAAATCAGTGAGAATTCTCTTTATGCAATTTTCCCCCCTTTGGGTCAATCACTCTTCCATGAACAAAAGAAGTGCTTCCATTTATGGCAGTCTGAACTACAGAACTTTCAGTTCCCAAATATTTATTAGGTCTTGAATAATGTTTCTTCTCAGACCCAAATTGTATATTTATAAGAAAATGGTATTGAATTTTACAACGCTGAACTGAACATCAAGGTCTTATTGAGTTTGTGATGAAACAAATCTGTCTGATAACAACAACTGCTTAAAATTAATCTATTTTAACAAAAGATAATTGGGGTTAAGCAAAGCAGTTATAAGTGCAGCATTCAGCAAAGCTTAACTGAACAATATCAAAAAGGATTTAGCGTGATATATAGTGGTAAAATTATCAGGACAACTTAGTTTTAAAACTCATTAATATAAAGCAGCATATATGGTAAGCATATTTTAATTTATCAGAACATACTATTAGCTTAATTGTATAGAGCAATGCCAGTCTGTGACCGCAATAAAAATTGATTGATTAGCTTAATTATATAGAGCACTGGTTCTCCAAGTGCAGTCTGGGGACTGCTGAGGATCTCCAAGATGCTTTCAGGGAATCCACAAAGTCAAATATATATATTTTGATTTCTTAGTTTTAATTTTGATATAGTAAATATTAACAGATAAAACCCACATAAACAAAAATTCTTTGCAGCTCTCCAAAATTTTAAAGAATGTAAAGTGGTCTTGAGTCCAAATGTCTGAGAATCGCTGATAATTGCTGATACAGAGTACACTGCATTTTTCCAAACAGGTTTGGGAAACATCCAATATAACTGGATAATGAGATTTCTCATTCAATGCAGAATTTTATTTATAAAGGGAAATACTCCAGAACATTGTGACAACTGCAAAAAGGAAGTTGTTTACATACATTCAAAAATGACCTATGACAGATCTAGTATGCTTAAGATGTGTTTATATGCTGTGCATAAAATGAGTAATCACAGAGGGAGAACTTTTGTACATTCCATGTCACATCAGGTAAATCAGAACAGGAAGGATAAATAAACACAGCTGCTTTATGAATGGAAAGTTGTATTCTTCCTCTTAAACCCTCTAAACTAGAGAGAGTTATTAAGTAGAATGCCAAAAGGATTTGTCTTAAGTCTTCTACTTTTCGATATTCTAATTAATGGTTGGAATGAAAGGGTGGAGATATATAATCAGCATAAAATTATGCAGAATAGATAATACCTTAGAAGACAAAAATAATATTCTATTATCTGAAACCCGTTTTCCTGTGTATTAACAGAGACAAGTGCAAAGTTTTTAACTTAGAGGAAAAAATTCCTAGGAAATTTAACTCAAGGAACAAAAAATGCAGAATTGTACGATGAGGAATACCTGGCTTAGTACCGGTGGTAAAACTGTATTTATGAAAATGATCTTGGAAAAGGAGTTGATTACAAACTAAATATAAATCACCTACATGATGTGGCTACAAAGAAAACAAAATTGCATCAACAAAAATATAATTTCCGAATCAGGACTGCTCTTTATATCTGTGTTCATATCATCCCTAATCTTCACTCCCCAATAATAGGGAGGGAAGAAACAGGTTCTCCTAGGTCCTATTCAAATCCCATCTATGGATATATCCAGGCATTCAAAAAGTAATATCAAACCAATCTCTCTTTATTTGAAGCTACAAACTCCCAGCAAGTTGGATAATATAGCTACTACCACATCTATTCCCTTATAGATACCATATTGTGGACTAATACAGAAACAGATATTAAATTGATTGTTGTTTTAACCTGACTAGAGAAATCCTATATCTCATTAATCAAATAAAGAACAAGAATTATTTAATACCTTTTAGCTAAGATAAACTGATCCACCTCTGACACGGTTATAGAACTGCTTATGGAAGAGTTTGTGCATTCCCCTTGACTCATCACATCATCCATTTGACAAGGCAATCCAAAAACGTATAAGCAATCTAATTTCTATATATTTAAATTGGAAACGGATGCCTCTGAATGTACATACTATTAAGGTGACCAACCGTCCTCCTTTTGGAAGGACAGTCCTCCTTTTTTGAGTTCTGTCCTCCCTTGAAAAGTGTCCTCCTAAATGTCCTCCTTTTCCATATATCGTCCTCCTTTTGGGAGGACAGTCCTCCTTTTGTGAGTTCTGTCCTCTATCGAAAATGTCCTCCTAAATGTCCTCTTTTTGACAACTAATCTGCAGGGCTTTTGTTTCCTCATAGAACGCTCAGAAGGCGTTCCGGGACCTTTTTTTTATTTTTTTTCAACTTTTGCATCTACTCCCGCTATTGGCTTTCGAAAGCCAATAGGAATTGCTGCTGAGCGCGCCAAAACACCCAGGCGGCAAACTTTGCACGTGCAAGTTGTAGGAACTTGCACCCCTCACTGCTACCCAACTACACGATCTCCTACTTCTTAGTTCCAAAGATAGCTGGAGGAGACTGGAGCGGTAAGTTTCACTTGATCTTCCCTGTTCGGTTCTACGCGGGGATACACAGGGTAGGCGGTGGTGCTGGGGGGCGGCTGGGGGGGTGGCTGCAGGACCAGAGCCGGCGCGGCTGGTGCTTTGCAAGCCACGGGGCTGGCTCTACGGGGATGGGCAGGGGGGGCGGTGGTGCTGGGGGCGACTGGGGGGGCGGTGGTGCTGGGGGGCGGCTGGGGGGGCGGCTGCAGGGCCGGAGCCGGCGCGGCTGGTGCTTTGCAAGCCGCGGGGCCGGCTCTACCGGGATGCGCAGGGTGGATGGTGGTGCTGCCCCAGCGCGCAGCTGCAGGGCCAGAGCCAGCGCGGCTGGTGCTTTGCAAGCCGCGGGGCCGGCTCTACGGGGATGGGCAGGGGGGCGGTGGTGCTGGGGAGCGGCTGCAGGGCCGGAGCTGGCGCGGCTGGTGCTTTGCGAGCCGTACGGCCGGTTCTCCATGGCAGGGCAGCAGTGCTGGCGGGGCGCCTGTGGGTGGGGGCGCGGCGGGCAGCTGGTGGTCTACGCAGTGCTGACATGCGCTGCCACCACCTCACCCTGCGCATCTACATGGCCATCCTGGAGCGCCTGGCTCACAACACCTGCCTCTGCCGCCCACCCCCGCGCAGTCCAGCTGTGTAGATTTTTGGACAAGTGAGAAATCGAGATTGAATATTGATACTCTAGCTGCAGCACTTGCCGTAAAATTCAATATGAAGGATATTTTTTGTTCAGATATTTCCAATATATTGTTAGAAGATGATACATTGACAAAAAATATTAATTCAATGGAAAAGTACTCATTTAAATAATTAATAGGCATGTAAGCATAATTACAATATAAAATGTTATTGTTACAAATGTTTTTTATTATGCATTGATCATATTATAGTGTATTCTGTATTATTGTTGCAATAAATACAATGTTTCTTTTATTTACGATATTTTTTTCCTAAATTTATTCGTGTCCTCCTTTTTGTTGTAAAAAAGTTGGTCACCTTAATACTATCATATATGTTTATATACATGTATATACAGAGACACACAGACAAGACCATTACCAAGATGCTGGATTATTTTGCTCTAGTGTTTCAATAAATATAAAACCCTGTTCAAAAGTTCATCAGCATCTAATCAGCAAAGATTTCTGAGGGAGGAGCATCCATGTCCATTGGCTCCACCCACACATGCTTTCTGTCCCCAGGCAACAGACTCCTTCAAAATTCAGCAGACTAATCCAATCTGGCCCAGCTTGTCCATTCATATGTAAAACTGTATAATTTTAGATCATTTTTACCCATCAAATTCGCAACTATAAATTCTTGTTTTCTAGGAAATTGTTTGTTCCAGGTTTTAATGTCTGTTTATAATTACAGTTGAAAAAAACTATGTAAGCCTCTAAGCAACTAACCAAGGGGTTCTTCAGAGCCTTCATTTTAAGGCCACCAAAATCCATTTACTGTGAATTTTTAATATTACAATAATAAAACAAATAGAACAAATACGCATTTAAAACGCTTAACATGGAATTAAAAAAATGTCTATGTGTGGGTATATCTATGTCTGGAATTTAATCAGTTAAACTGAGAATCAGGCAGCACTTTTCAGCATTTAATTTGTAGTTAGCTGTTGGCATTAAGATTTAATACACGGAAAGCAGTCTATGACACGATAGATAAATTATAACATTATATATTATGATACCACTTCTGGGTAATAAGAAAATATTTTTTTCAGTTATTCTGCAGTGTGGAACAGGCTATCTATAAAATAAATATGATCAGCTATCTTCTAACTTACATTATTGGGTTTTTTCCATAAATATAGCAAGACAGCCATATCAAAGTATCACTGAGCAAAAGATGCCTTTTTGTTATTCTTCAGTCACTACGGTGTGTCCGACTCTTCATAACCCCATGGACCATAGCATTCCAGCCCCCCCTGTCCTTCTCTGTCTCCTGAAGTTTGCCCAAATTCATGTTCATTATGTTGATGACATTATCTAGCCATCTCATCCTCTATTGTTCCCTTCTCCTTTTGCATTCCATCTTTCCCAACATCGGGGTCTTTTCCAAGGAGTCCTCTCTTCTCCTTTGGTAGCCAAAGCCTTTGAGCTTCAGCTTCAGCTTCAGTTATCTGTTCTTCCAAAGGACAGTCAGGATTGATTTGCTTGAGGAAAATATGCCTAAATACATTTTAAAATGTGCAATGTTTCCCACCAAATATTTTTGTAATTTCAGGCATTACTTCCTTACTGTAAATTTACAAACCTATTTTTCTATACCTCACCCAGCAACGCTTCGTGAATTGTTATTTAATAAATTGTTTTGTGAGCTATAAAATTTTATCTTGATGTTAATTCTTTTCAAGCGCTCTAATGTTCAAAGATAGAGATTTGAAAGATTACATCTACATACTTTGTTCTGTGTCTGCATGAAGACTTCAATTCTGTATTCTGATATAAGATAGATATACCCCCCTTTTATTTGCTAAAAGGGTTTAAAATGAATAATTTGGTTTTAAAAAATCTCACTCCTGACTCCAAACGCTTAAATTGCCTACATTACTCCCTAAGCAAACATAAATCCCTTGTAAATTCTTGCAAATTACTTTTTAAGCTATTATCCCAATTCTGTTCAAGTTGTTATAGATAAGGTGACCAACTTTTTTACAATGAAAAGGAGGACACAAATAAATTGAAGAAAAAAATATCATAAATAAAAGAAACATTTTATTCATTGCAACAATAATACAGAATACACTATAATATGATAATTGCATAATAAAAACATTTGTAACAATAACATTTTATGTTGTAATTATGCTTACATGCCACACCCCACCTGCAGCTGCCCCGCCATGTAGAGCAGGCCCTGCGGCTCCTAAAGCACGAGCTGCACCAGCTCCGGCCCCGGGGGCAGCCCACCATCAACACACCCCGCCTGCAGCCGCCCTGCCAGCACCACCACCCACCCTGCGCAGCCCCATGTAGAGCAGGCCCTGTGGCTCCCATAGCATGAGGGGCAGCCGGCCACCACCGCCCCTCACACCCCCGCCTGCAGCAGCCCCGCCGCCCCTGTCTCTTGCACCCCCAGCCATTATTGCCCTAACAGGGCCGAAGATCAAGAGAAAGTTACCGTGGCGTCACCGCTCCAGTCTCCTCCAGGTATCTTCGGGACTAACTAGGAGATGGTGTAGTTGGGTAGCAGGGAGGGGTGCAAAGTTCCTGCCAATTAGCCTTCACTGCAGACAACTTACATGTGCAAAGTTTGCCGGCCGGGTGTTTTGGCACGCTCAGCAGCAATTCCTATTAGCTTTCGAAAGCCAATAGGGGGAGTAGCACAGCTCATGCAAAAGTTGAAAAAAAATAATCAAAAAAGGTGCCGGAATGCCATTCTGAGCGTTCTATGAGAAAAAAAAAGCCCTGCAGATTAATCTTCAAATATCGAAAAGGAGGACATGTAGGAGGACACTTTTCAAGGGAGGAGAAAACTCACAAAAGGAGGACTGTCCTCCCTAAAGGAGGACGGTTGGTCACCTTATTATAGAACTGATATTTTTATTTCTCTATTTTCAGGTATAACCCTTCCATCTAAAAACACTTGCAACACATTAAACCAATCCAAAATAACATATTACTAACTTAAAAACATAAACTGAAACACAGCATAGCCAAGTGAAAAAAACAGGGTTTCCACAGGTAAAAAAAACCTGGAGATCTTTGCCTGAAAAATGCCCAGTCAAGATGTCAAAGGGTGTGTTTATTTCGTATACCCTTATAGCTTCCCCTTTTCTTACTTTACCCTGCTACCTCTTGGTACTGCCATTCCGCTTCAGTAGCCAATATACACAGCTGCTAACCTAGATCACTAGCAACATTGACCAACACCTGCTGCTCCTGAGCACCCAGACTTCATTGTTTAGTGGCATGAAATAAGAGTTACACACAATCTGATATTTTGTTGTGCACTTCCCAAAATAAGAAATATAGGAATAATCAGATTTTTTTGTAAAAAAAATAGAATTGAACTGAAGTGTTGATTTCATATCTCTGAAAACCAGGCTCATACATTATGTTAGGCTTGATTGGTTGGATTCAGAGAATTTCTAAGCCATAATTCATGTCTTGTAAATCACAACATATTGATTTTGGCTGTCTGAACTCAACAAGTTACATAAGGACATAACGGCGTAATGGTATGATTTCCCAAATTACAAGAGATATATTTAAATCTAGATGGTAAACATGTACAATAACTAAAATAAGCTTAGTAATATTATTGCAAAAGAGTCCCTAGCTCAGTGGTGTCAAACCTAAGGCACGGGTGCCATGGCAGCACTCAGAGCCCTCTCTGTGGGCACGTGCGCCATCGCCCCAGTCCTAGGCCTTCAGCTGGGTTTTATAAAACCTTTTTGCTTTAGGCCTCCGCCGCCGTGTGCAAAAAAAAAAAAGGTCAATCAATCAATCAGTCAATTTCAACTTCTCATGGTAAAAAAAAAGATCTTACAAAGTTGGAATTGATTGATTGAACTTTTTAGTCCCACCCAGTCTGCCGTTACCACGGCAGCCATGCCACCCAATGCGCCACACCCACCCAGTGGGCCACACCTACCCAGCACCCAACGATGCATAAGTGAGTTTTGAGTTGCAGTTTGGGCACTCGGGTTCGCCATCACTGCCCTAGCTATTGAGAAAAAAAAAAAAGCCTGCACCCATAAAATATCTATATTGTGTTACTTGTTATAGATTATTAAAGATGGGCACGCTTTGAGGGCACACTCTCCCTTCTGCTATTTTGGAAAACACGTTCCAAAACATTTCAGTATTGTATAGACAATGCTTATGTAGATCAAGTCTATGGAGCACAATAATTTTTTTAGTGAAAAAATTACAGTTCTAAAAAAATAGGAGCCATGAAATAAATATAATAGGCACCATAAATAATGGCTAATTTTTAAAGGGGGTTCCCTAAATCCATGGAGGATAAAATGCTCAATAGTTACCAGTCAGGATGGTTATATTTTGGAAGCCTATGAGTACCAGGTGCTGGAAACTTTACAATGTTTGTGGTTTCTCATCGTCTTCCTCCTCCCTCCTCAGAATCAGAATCTGTGACTAGATAAACAACTTTGCTCTGAAGCAGCAGGGTCCTTCTTTTCCTCTGTATTCTTTCCGGATTATTCATTACAGAAATAATCATGCAAACACACACATACACATTTCTGGTCATCTTAGGCAGAAATGAAAAATGGCAAGTGTCATTCTTAGAGTAAGATTTCCATGGAAACCCAGGATAGCAGCTCAACACAGCGTGATACTGAAATGGGTTACTTTATGTGGTATAATGCTTTCCTTGGGAAAAAATAAATCAATACTTGGCATCTGTCTTTGCAAATGTGTAATTCATGCCCATGAAGGAAAATAACAAAAATACACTGAATTGTATAAATCCATCATGCTTGCAAAGGAATTATAATATAGGTGATTCTTACTGTGCTGATGGATCTTGCCCCACTGATAATAGTGTTCTACAGTATTATTATGAATAGAATTTTCAGCTTCTCTAATTATGGGATCAACGCATTTACTTTCTATCATCCTTAGGTTCAGCAATGCAGATTCCCTTCTTGACCAAACAGTTCCAAGCCTATCGCAGACTCTTTTGGGAGAGCTAATTTGCCTTCCTAAGTTTTGCCTGATTTACAAAGCCTTTTTCCTGCTGCTGATGATAAATGTTTGTCTATTGACATTATTGGCAAAAATATTGTTCCAACATGTCTGGATAAAAATGTCAAGTAAAGCCTGGAGCAAATATCCTGGAGCTTACCTTAAACAATTACCAATTGCTGATGACAGGAATCTAGTGAATTCTGTATCTGAAAATTTTAAGTACAGTAATTTAACTTCCCAGGGAACTACATGACAGGCTATGTGAAATATTTGAACAACGTATTTTCTAATATAAAGGAGAACAGATCAGAAAAGTAGCTGAATATTTTGCAAGGCTGCACATTCACAATCATTGCACATTCATGCTTGGAAATATTATCAAGGCTGTCTGTCTGTCTCCATGTTAGATGGAGAATCTTAGGAAAGTCAGTGCAATGTTAAACAAATATAAATTTACATACAAATTATGCTCATACAAATAGTAACTCATTCAAACCTTGGCTGCCCATAGCATAGTATGAATTCAGGCACACGTTTTAAACCCTCTAAAATACAGGGTGAAATTTAACTATGGATTGATTTCAGAAGATAGAACTGGGGGCAGATTATTGCTTTAAAAAAAACTTTGAGGGTAATAGATAGTTGATCTGTAATAAACAAAAACTAGAAATTCTATTAATATGTCTAAATAGAACAGTATTAAGAATTTTGATCCATCTCTAGTATCATATTCCAAACTATCCCCCATCAACATTTACACTAATTCAATGGTTGTTGAACTTAAGCTGTATGCAAAGAATTTTTAAAAAATATTGTTTGTACATGACATGCCGATTATGTAAGATTTTTTTTCTTGACAGATATTTTAATGCACCAAGCAAATATATAAATCTCTTTATGACTTAAGGGCAAAGCTTGGGAGTACATTTCTGTTATGATTTATAAGCAAATACAAAGCAGCTACTCCTACTCAAATACACACACGAATACAACATGATTTAAGGCATTGATAATTTATAATATAGTTTGACCTTTTACATTCCCATTCATTTCAACAGTGATTGAAGAGATTCATTTTATGATACATATAATTTAGAGGATGTAAGCAGACATGAGGCTGCACTGTTTCCAATCTCTTGAGTTTTCAACACAAACTGAGTCACATCTGTTGCTAGTTGATAAGTAATATCATAAAATATAAGTCACAACAGGTCATTAAAAGCTGCACTAATTTACTGCATTATTTAAATTCTGCTGTCATTTGAGGAAAAATTCAGACATAAATTAAACCAAGAAAGATAATTGAAATATAATGCAATTTATAGCATACATCCTAGAATTCCCAATCAGCATGGTCTTTCCTATACCAGCAAGGAATTCAGTGCTGTGTGCAGTTCCAACCTGCCTCAAGGCTGGGAAATGCTGATCTAGATCTCCAAAGCTCTATTACCGGTACTAATCACATGATGAGACACAGGTACTCCTTGATTTGCAACCGTATCTTTAGTGACCATTTCAAGGTTATAATGACACTGAACAGAGTAACTTATTACTTTTTTCACACTTACAATTGTTGCATCTCCATGGTCACATAATCAAAATGCAGGCGGTTGGGAACTGGCATGTATTTATGACAGTTGCACTGTCCCAGGTCATATGATCACCATTTGTAACCTTCCCAGCCGCCTTCCAACAAGCAAAGTCAGTGGGGGAAACCAGGTGACTGCATGATTCATTTAACAACTGCTGTGTTTCGCTAACAACTCTGAGAAAAAAGGTCGTAAAATGGGGCAAAATTCACTTAACAACTGCCTTGCTTAGCAATAGGAATTTTGGATTCTATTGTGGCTGTAAGTGGAGGACTATCTATACTCTCTATACTGCATTAGTACATCAACACTACAACTGTTTATTTTTGTTTGGATATTCAAATCAAATTTGTCTTGGCTCATACTATGTTCCTAATTTCTTTCAGAAATTTACAAATCTTAATTAGCCTCTTCTAGTTAAGTAATATTAAGGATCCAAAATCAAGGTAAGGGATTCCATATGCATAGCAGCATTTTCCACCAACAGACTATTAATTTGTATAGGTACCAATGACACTATAATATATAACTTTTAGCATTTCAACAAGGGCTTTGAGGAGGAAGGAAGGAGAAAGTTCTTGAGTGCAGATAGTATTCTCACCAATACTTTCCAATGATGGCAAATATCCAGCAAAAGAAAGAAAAAATTCTTAAGGAAACTTCTAGTAGCAATGCTGGGACAGACAACATGGGTCTGGGTTGTTCAACAGTACTATTTCAAAGTTAAGGGGGTGCTTTGCTGAGATGGATCTAAGGCAGTGGTGGCGAACCTATGGCACGGGTGCCAGAGGCGGCACTCAGAGCCCTCTCTGTGGGCACACTCGCTGTTGCCCCAGCAGAGTTCAGAATTGCGAGCACGTGGCGTTTGGAAGAAATAGGGTAGGAAGTGAGCGAGCAAGCAGTGTTGGCCCCCCGGGGATGCCCCAGAGATGGTGAGGGACTGGCCCCGGCCACGCTCACCCAGTCTGCTGTGACTACTGCAGCCACGCCCACCCAGTGGGCCACATCCCCCCACCCCACCTGAGGGCACCACAAAGTTGATGCAGCCCTGGCACTTTGCGATAAATAAGTAGGTTTTGGGTTGCAGTTTGGGCACTCAGTCTCTAGAAGGTTTGCCATCACTGATCTAAGGCATCTCTTTAGGTGATGGCTGGCTAATTTGGTCAGGAATGGTTTAAAGTTAAACTAAAATACAAGGTGACAAGAGTCTTAAGATCATGAGTCTAACAAACTCTCAGATTATGGATTTAATACTACAGCAAAGTAAAGTGTTTTGGAAGTTACTGATTTAACAAAGAAACAAAGGAAATACAGGCATTGAAGAAAAAAGGAGGCTGAACACCGGGAATGCAGTCTATTATCACACATTTCTATGTATTAGTATACAAACAAATTGAACTAGATGTCATAAAACATCATGTCAAGTATTCCACCATACAGAAATATGAGTGGGATGAAGCACTGGGCATGATGATTATACCTTGCTTCAAGGGCAACACAAATGAAGAGTGATGTAGCATTGTATAATATAAAGGAGGAGGTGGTAAAGAGTGCAGACAAGTCCATAGAGTGGATGATCAAAAGCATCTTGGTTAAAATAAAAGAGAATGGGTTTGTACAAACAGAACTATAGAAGCTTCTTGGATGAAAAGCAAAATGTTTTCAAGAAAAAAAACTAAGAAAGTGCAGTTGCGTTTTGAAAAGCACCTTTAGGGACAACCATGACCTGGATGATTGAGAATCTCCATAGACATTTGTACAAGCAGATTACTGAAGCCTAAGAAATTATGAAGCAGTTGTGATACAAGGTTTCCACTACCCAGATATCTGTTGGAAAACTTATTTCTACCAAATAGAAGATGTCAGATAAATTCTTGACTTCGGTGGTTGATAATTTTCTCTTTCAAAAGATTGAAGGAGACACTAATGAATCTGCTACCTTAGACTATTTGGAAGAATTGACTAAAATATTTCAGTAGTGGAAACTAAAGTAACATATGTTAAAGTTCTTAATTTTAACAAAATTAACCTTGTAATATAATTCAGCCTCTATTACCATGATTTACTGTCTAGAATAGTGGCCTCCAACCTTTGGGATGCCAGGAACCTGGTGGGCAGCGAGGTTTGTGCAGTGCCTGGATCCCTTGAATGCACAGATGGGGCTTCACTTGCTTGCGCAACCTGGTTCCTGACAGGCCATGAGCTAATGCTGTTCCCCAGCCTGTGGTTGGGGACCTGTTTAGAACTCAAATAATTCCCATTTCCACATTGAATGTTTGGCACCATGTTTTATTTTTTCCCCTTCAAGTCAGTATCATACATTTGCTTAGAAATAAATACAGGTGGAATTAGTATACACACCCTTCTCAGTATTTTTTTTTCTTCTTCTTATACTCTTACTTCTATTGCACTGCATACATCCAAAAGCAGGATTTGGTTCTTTTCCGGAAAAAAAAATACAATGGAATGGATTAAATTTAATTAACTGAGAACAAGACAATGGAGCTTGACAGGAGGTTATTCACCACCAATTTACTCTTTAGAGTGGTTATGTTTGAGAGACAAAAAGTTAAACTCCGGATAATTTCTCTTTGGAGTACATATGGTTTTCAAATTTTTAACCATTTGTTTTTAAATTCATTTGTGAACTGGTAATACCAGTAGCGTTAAATTTTCAAAACTTGCCCAGAGCAGCTAGTATTTGTTTTCATAGATGCATTTCCACCTAGAATACTTCATCGATAGTAACTTTTTTTAATGACAAATCTGAACAAAAAATACAAACAGCAATATAGCTTTGAATTAGTACTAAACAAGCAATAAAGCCAAACTACAGTTATCAAATGATGAATTAAAATAGGAGGTTTTACAAGGGATTAATCGGTTTTACACACAAAGAGCAGCACTTTGGATGTATTGTGTCGGGGAGCCTCATTCAAAAAGTGGCCAATATCAAGGATTTAACAGGCCCGAAGTATGATTACAGTTACTATGAAATTCACTCATTATTTATTTCTATCACACTTATCTTCTTCTGTTTTCTAAAATAATGTACATGTTATATAACTATTAGATAAATAATTTCAGTTCTACCTTTTCAGTATAACCAGTGAGAAGTGACCACAGCAAATCATTTGCATAAATGAACCAACATTATGGGAAGTGAACATTTATGATGAGACTTTTGTTCACTGATAAGTACTTTTTAATACTTTAGTATTTGATTTGTGGTATCAAATCAATGAATTCAATGGGAATTATAACATATTGCATATTGAGAGAATAAAAACACATCTATCAATTATCAGACTTTGCAAGATTTTAATATAATTCTTGATTAATAAAAAGTTTACCAGTGCAATAAATTGGATAGTCCTTATAAGTAATTGTTTCCCCTTTTTTTCCAAATTATGGATAGTTTCAAAGAATGTTCACATCAGGCTATGGAAAGCTTTCGAAAGATCATTGTACCCACACTTACATAAACAAATTCTATTTTCTGCACAATATTTATAAATCTAGGTGAGACAGTTCCATTGCCAAGTCTTTCTCTGAATAAGTATTGTCATTCTTCTTCTGCATTTGTAGTCTGTAATTCCAAATACAGTATAACTGGAGTTTGAGAGGTAGTATGTTTATTGTGCAGCATGAAACAACTGAAACAAGAATTTGTATTCAAATCTACTCATTCTTAGACTAATCTGTCTTGAAACAATATCAAATTGCAGATAAGGTCAGCAGATATGATGAAATAGTCTTCCACAAAAGGAAAAAAACCCTAGTGAGCATAGCTATTACTGTATACTGTATAGGTCTGCTACAAACCATTTCTTTATAATGTTTTCAATAGAATGCAATTCAACATATTGAACTCTCTGAAGTCCAAGGTGAAAAAATCATTCCAGATATAGATTTTAACCTTCTAGTCTGCTCCTAGTGATGTTTTTCTGTTGCTTATGGTCCAGGGAAACAGAATTCAAATGACAGGATGCCTGCACAGTATGAAAGTTATTTTTTTTAATCATGTTTTCCTTCTGAAAAGCAATGAGGTTTGCTCTGGAACAGCTGGCTGGCTCGAATCTGCTATGGCACACAAGCCAAAGTCTGACAGTTTGTTTTGACCCAGAGCTAGACAGAAAATGGTGGAAATAGAGGCTGAATTATATTACAAGGTTAATTGATATTAATTGAACAGAAGAACATTCTGCTGCTTATCTTGTTATTTCTAAACTGTTCTTCAGAGAGACCCCAAAATGGATAAACTAGAAAAATAGATACAATTAACAGCAGAAACTATTAAGAATAATAAATATTACTGCTAAATTATATTGCTAAATAATATTTAGAGAACCAGTTTTAGGTAGTGGTTAGAGATCATTAGAGGGCTAAAAACTAGAAGACCATTAAATCTAGTCCTGTCTTAAGTACAATGATCAGCAGAGTAGAAAAAAGCAAGGGGCAACTTCTTCCAAAAAGCTTGCCAGAAAATTGTAGGTCCTATTTAGGCAGCTGTCAAGAGTCAAAACTTGAAGGCACCACCCATAGGGGGGAAAAAACTTATTAAGCTGACCACCAAGGTAGTGGTGCATATTAATAAATATGGATAAATTCATCATAAGTTTGTCAGTGCAAAGGGAAAGTGATTCAGGAAAGGAACCCACCACCGAAGAAATTAAAACTGGTACTTTTTTCCTTTCTTTTTTTACAGTTTGTAACATTTTATTAGATTATAGAATAAAATACAAAAATACAAAAGCAAATAGTAGGATAAAGTGAGGAGGAAGAACGGAAAAAAAAGAGGGGGAGAAGGGGAAAAGGCATTGATTTCCAACTTCCTCTGTTGCAGTAGAATGAACTTTTTACTTTTCCATAATAGTATAAACTAGCCATTTTTATAACAACAAATGAATCTAATCTAATCAATAAAATCCAAAATCCCCCCCCCTTTGTTTTAGTCATCAAGTTTTTGACACCTTGCTAAGCACTGGTGGTACTCAAATACTGTCATGTCCTAAAAGTGGTACAATCTGTGAAAAGGTTGAAAAGCCTTGCTGTAAAGTGTTATGAGGCTGTATATGAGCCTAAATGCTATTGCTAATAAATGAGAACCATTTTAAAAAGAGAAAGTCACAACTTTCAACGCATTAATTAGGAAATGTATAAATGCAATTAACCTCAGTGAGGCTTATTTCTGAGTGGATCTGTACAGATTCTACTACGTGAAATATAATTTAAGAAATGGGGAATATAAGAAAAAAGGTAGTCATGGCCAGAAATGATCAAGGGGTACACTAGGAAAAATATAGAAATTATGGGGAAATGCAGGAAAATGTGACAATAGGCAGTTGTTAGAAATAAGCTAATTAAAACTAGAGTTGAATACATTGTTATCTTGGTACTTTTAATAAACTGAAAGCTTGTGCAGAATTATTCAAATCAGAGAAATCATAAAATTAGGAGGAATTCCTCAGAAAAATTGGGGATTTTTAATTTGGAGTTAGCTCAGAATGTGAAAAAAGAATACAAACAATCTATAGTTTAACCGTAGAAAAAATTAGAGATATTTTAGAAATAAAAAGTCTAGTAATACCATAGTTCAGATTATATTTAAAAATGAAAAATAAAATTCATTACTAGGGAATTTATATATGAATATAAATATATGTACAGCATATATACATATACCATAGAAAAATAAATAAGATACTAATTTTGCTTGAGTATCTCCTTTGGTTGTGATGAATAAAGAGGAAAACAGAGTTCATAATTATTGAGTCAGAAAGGCAATTATGAAAAGCGATGCTCCTAAGTAATGATAACTTAATACTGGTGTGGGCCTATCAAAGTAAATGCTTTAAATTGGATAGGCAATACCTGCTATGAATGCCAAAATGCTCAGGGATTATCTCACTTGGCTTCTGTCAAGTACTTTGCCCCACTGTTATTTTTTCTTTCAGATAAGGTTGGAACAATGCTGCCTGCTGTAAAGTAAAGATTGATTACTCTTTGAAAATAAACCTGTGGTATGATCAGATGCAGAATGATCCCCGATAGCCTCACTTCCAACACACAAGCTTGCAGCAGAGGAGAGCCACCACTGAATGTCAATGTGATAATGGGACTCATTCCTAACACAAATACCTTCGATTTCCCTCATCCTAAGGCAAATGGATGCATGTCAGTTCACCAGACATTTACAGGCTGCTCCTGACTCAGGTTCTCCCCTTTATAAATAACCTTTAAATTAAATTTTATGTTATCTTGCTCTAGGAAAGGTTGTTTATTGTTCTTTTCTGTGCTGCTTAGAACTCCTTTAGGAAAAAGACAAAAACATTGCTGTGGTTGCTATTCTGTTATTTCCATCTCCTAGACCTAGAATAATTGAAAAAGATGCTGGCTTTCGATAGGATCCACTGGTATTTGGTAGCCATAAATAGAGATGTGCTGAGATTTTTGCCCCACTATCAAAGTTCAAAATACCTTTTGAAGTGAAAGGAATTAAAAAGCTCTCTACTCTTTAGTACCACTTCATCTCTAAGAAAATGAAGCACTTTAAATAACTAAAAATGCAAGAAGCAGAGAGATTTCCTGTACTTTTAATAGCAGAATGAAAGAAAGGATTTCAGAATGTACAGGATAGGAATGAACAAATTTGAGCAACTGGGCCCACAGCACAGCTCCCCAAATTTGTGCAACAAGTGATTTCTGGCAGACTTAATGTTTTTGTTTTCTTTTGTTTTCTTTTTTCTTCAAATTTTCAAACACTTTCCTCCATAAGACAGCTGAAACTACATATTTAAAGTTCAGCCATCTTCAGCATCTCAACTTTGGGCTGCTTTGAAGGGTTTTAGGGACTTTTAAGGGTAAATGCAGGAGCATTTTCCCTCCCAGAGGCCTGCTGCTACCATCTTCACCTTTCTTAAAGCAAGCAAACGCAGGTTCCATAAAGCAGCCATTTTGCCACTGGATTTCGATAGTACAATCTTGGATTGCTGGCAGTAATGGGCAAATTACTCCTTACTGGTATAAACTGACATGTTGCTGAAAGTTTTCAACACAAATATTAAAAATACAGACACCTTATTGTGTTTTGGTATCTGTCCTACATCTTAAGAAAAGTTAGCTTAGTCCAATGTTGGTGAAGAGGAATAGTGTGAGGTGGCCTTTTTGAGTGGTAGCAATGGCCCTAGGGCTGAAGTGGAGGGCCAGCTTCAACACTGCCACCAAGTGCCACTGTTTAGGGGGCCTAGATGGAAGGAGGGAGATACAGTATTGTTTCTCTTTTGTTTTAGGGGACAGTTGAGTTCATAATTATTAGAACAGAGCAAAATTAGACATTTTCTGAATGTTTGACTAACAAGCCCAAAAGATTCACCATCACTGGCTTAGTCATTGTTTAACTGGCTCCTTATTTCACTAAATCACTACAGTTTAATCCAGACCTGGGCATTTTATGAGCTGTAGGCCACATCTGGCCCTTCAGCTGTGCCTTTCTGGCCGTGGCATCAGCGACGTTGAGCAGCAGGGCAGCATCAACAGGGGACTGTAAGGTTTTCCTTTTAACCTCACAATTGCCCCAGCATTATTTAGGAATTTAAAAGAGCCAAAGAAACTCCTGAGCCGAGGTTTCAACAAAGATTACAACTTTATTTTGATCAAAACAGAGAGGGGCTGCCTGATTCCTCTTCGTGGCTGGTAGAGGAATGAAGGCAAGCAAGCAGAAAAGATGTCTTCCACCTTTTATACCTTTTCAGAACAAAGAGATCAGGTCTTGGTACCAGGCATAAGATGGCACCCAAAAATAATTCCTAGATGATGACTCATACACAGCAACCCAGGCTCCATCCGTAACTCCTTTCCCCCTCCCCTTACTGTGCTATTTTCATATAAGCAATCACCTATACCTAAAGCATGAAGCCCTTACTTTTCCAATATATAAAGTATCTGATCAAGCAATTAACTACAAAATAATGATTACAAAATAACAAAACGATTACATGATAACACTATAAGTATCAATATAAAATGGTTACTATATATAAAATAAATGCTAATGTCAAACTTAAACATACTAAAATCATAAGCACAATAAAATCCCTTCAGGATGGGGCAGTATCAGGGTGGTGTGGGGCCCTCCACAACAGTCCCAGTTTCTCATATGGCCCCATGGAAAATTAATTGTCCATCTGGTTTAGTCACTGAACTAGTAATGTATAGTTATATAGTATAGTATATACTGTATGTGTGTGTGTGTGTGTGTGTGTGTGTGTGTGTGTGTATGTGTGTGTGTGTATATATATATATATATATATATATATATATATATATATATATATATATAAAACAATAAAATATATGAACACCAGGAAGTTATAAAACAATAAAAAGTTTTAATAAAACCAGAATAAAACCAAGCTTTCGCTGGCATCTGCCAGCATCATCAGGGTAGTCTCCAGTCAATGGGAGAAGCTATTTATAAGTGTGGCGTTCTTTGTGCCCGGCTTCTTGAGACTATCCTGATGATGCTGGCAGATGCCAGCGAAAGCTTGGTTTTATTCTGGTTTTATTAAAACTTTTTATAGTTTTATAACTTCCTGGTGTTCGTATATTTTATTGTTTAATATGAGTCTACCCAGGAATCACTGTTTTGTTTTTAATATTCTTAATAATGTATGTATATATATATATATATATATATATATATATATATATATAATGTATAGTCATAAATAGTACAGTTTAATCTCTAAACCACTACAGTTTAATCACTAAAATACTACTATTAAACATAATCACTATAGTTTATCATTTATTTCAATAACACTACATTTTAATCAGATGTATGAACCTCTTAATATTAACAGGTTCCATACAAGATGCTCTATGATTTTTGGACCTACGTGAGCTGCAGCATTGGCAAGGTTTCTTTTCTACATTTGTAATTATTAAATTTAATTACACTATTTTAAGCCTATTTCTGTAATCTATTCAGACATTTTAATTTTATTTCAATCTTCTAGAGCAGGGGTGTCAAACTGCCAACCCATGGGCCAGATGCATCATGCCAAAACCGTGCCCACCCCATTGCCGGCAATGGGAAAAAAGTCATGATACGTCGCAACACGTCACGTGACGTTGCAAGTTTGACATCCCTGTTCTAGTGTATTAGTTACTACAGGCAATTTTGTGTCAGTTTCAAATTTGATAAGCATTACTTCTATTTTGCCATCCAAACTGTTAATTAAAAAAAATACTGAAGAATACAGAGCCCAGGACCAAAACACATTACACTCATTCAATGCTTCCTTCTCCTTGATGAAGAACTGTTGATGACACTCTTTAAGAACAATTTTCAAGCTACTTATATATCTCTTAGTGCGTTCAGCTCATGCTTAACTAGCTTGCTATCAACATCATAAAGCAGGGGTGTGAAACTCACAACGTCACAACATGTCGTGATGTATCGTGACTTTTTTTCCATTGCCGGCAATGGGGTTGGCGCGGTTTCGGCATGACGCATCCGGCCCATGGGTTGGCAATTTGACACCCCTGTCATAAAGTATTTTGACAAATGTTTTGCTGAAATCAAGATATCTGTAGTATTCTCATAATCAGCCTACCTATAACCAAGTTATCCAACCAAAAATCTGATAAGGTTGCTATAACAGTGCATTAACTCACCTGCAATTCTTAGTTATCCAACTATAAATAAACGCATAATCTGATCTGATAAAGCAAGTGGAACCTCAATGGCGTGTTTCTCACCAAAAAAGCACAATACAAATCTCCAGTAGGCTCAATATTTCTGCCTTTTTACTCAGCATCGTCCTTTGTATAATGAGATGCAATACTTTTATCAGTATCTAGGTGACTATCCAACCTTCTTTTTCAATAGACTGACACGAGTTATTAAACCATGGAAGCTGCCGGAAGCCTGATAAAGAAGGTATCCAATGTTGCTCTTGTAATTTAAATTAGCCCAATGGATTGAGAGGGCTGCACACAGTGGCACAAAGCAGGAGATAATGATTGCAGTATTATGTTGCATGTTTCCTTTTGCCTCATTTTTTTTTCTTTCCACCCCCAATTCTGAGAGATTTCCTTCATTCTGAATAAGTGAATGCATAATTCTAATGCAAATTCTATTTACTGAACTTGGTTGTCTCACCCTTCTGATGCCAGAAAGGTTAGCACTTGAGCTGTTACCTTCTGACACAAACGCAGCTGCCATTTAATAGGCAAAGATAACCCACCCTCCAGGTCAAGGCCTCTGTTAGATACCACAATAATTAAAATCCAGATGATTCATCTCCAATTTCTGGGAAGAGGGGATAACATTCTTACTATGTTTTCCCCCCTACAGTAATCCCATGTTTTTCCCCCTTTTATTAGGAGTTGGGCCTGAGAGAAACAAACATTCAGAAAAGTATATGGTTTTGAGACTGAGCCAAACTTTTTTGGGACAGATTCGTACAGAAAAGATAATCAGATCTTGAAGAAGGCAGATCAAAGAGAAGGAAAAAGCAGATAAATATTTTTCCATGCAAAACTTCTCTCTTGCTTTCCCCTTCTCCAAGGAAGTAACAAAAGCATTAACAGAGTATAAAGATGAACACAAACATATAATTAAGAATTCCATATTAAAAACATAAATAACACAGAGCTGAAGACTGAAAACAGCATTAAAAGGTAGATCAAAGGATGAGCCAAAATAGAATGAAATAAATGATAGCACCTGTGAATAAAAAAAATACTGCAACAGTTATATACAGTGTGATAATTTTGCTTCTGCTTTTTTTCGGTATGGTTGCATGGAAAGGAAGTAACAAGAAGGCTCAGAAAAATGTTGTATTCTAGAAAAATCAACTGAAACTGTTAAAACTGTACCTGCAAGGCTATTTGTTATGGGACTTCTCCTTTCTCTAGAGCAGATATAGGGAAAACTGTAGCTGTCCAGATGTTGTTAAACAACAAATCCCCATGTAACTTAGATTGTAACTTAAATTGCATCAAGAGAATCCACCACAAGGTGGCAGGCATGGACACCCCCAAATTGTACTGGCCTTTGGGAAGTCAAGAATGGACTTCCTAGCAACTCACTTCAAACACAAGGTCAAACCATTCATCTCATCTTCTCAACTCAGGTAGGCAAATGGCCCACTTGACCAAAGTTTTTAGCCTTTTTAATTTTAAATTAATAATTTCCCCTCTTTCTAGTTCCTGCATTTCTGACACGAGATAAGACTCTTAATTGGTCTAGGATACTCTTTTTCTTGGACTCAGTCATTCTGTCAACATCCCTACTACAGAACTTCCTGGTATCATAAATCTGCTAAGTCAAGGGAGATTTAACTATACAAACTCCAGATGATTACAACTAAATGCTTGGAAACAGAGGGGAGCCATCTCACAATAGCAAAATGACTCAGACTATTCTATTATCCTGCAAAGTTTGTGGTTAGTCTTCTTCAAATACGGCAGAGGAAATGAAACTTCTCCAACATCAGTCTTCAACATCTTAGTCCTGTCCTTCCTTCAGGCAGGCCATGACAATTCTTGAAAGCCTTCCCCATCATAGATTAGCATAATCTTTGTCCTCATTATTATTACTAAAAGATTCTTAAAGAGACCTCTTATTAAGAGCCATTGCAAGTAGCCCCGACATACAACTGGTCACTTAGTGACCATTCAAAGGTATGACAGACCTTCCCCCAAAGCTACTTATGACATAGTTCCAGAGTTTTGATGACTGCACACATTCCATGGTGACACCACTACATCATGGGTGCTTGGCAACTAGCTCACCTTTATGGCTGGTTGCAGTGTTCTGCAGTCACATGACCACAATTTATGACAGTTGTTGCCGGTTTCCAGCAAAATAATGCCCATATGCATACACTGATTCACTTAACAACCATGATATTCACTTAATAAACATGGCATTTATTTAACAACCTCCGCAAAAGAAGTCGTAAAATCGGGTCTGGTCAGGTGAGTGCCTCAGCTTATGACCATCATGATATATGATGGAAATTCTGGGCTCCTTTACAGTCATAAGCCAAGGACTACTTGTTCTAGGCCCAGGCAACCATCATGCATTCTTCAGCTATTATTTCAAGTTCTAACTTAAATGAAGCTACAATTTTTGCCTAAGTCAGAGGATCTAGCATGGAAAATGACTTTCCTGACAGCCTAACTTTGGTCAGGCAAGTATCCAAAATATGGAATCTGTCAGGAAAGAATTTTACATCATCCAACCAGATACTATCATTCTGTATCCAATCTTGATGACTACCATAAATGCCGGTGTATAAGACGACTTCCGCAAGCGTTATAATCGGCGCCAAAGACGGGGGTCGTCTTATACGCCGAGTCGTCTTATACGCTGGAAATACTGGTAGTTTCCGGCGTATAAGATGACGTTCTAGGAATGCGACTCGGCGACAAAGACGGGGGTTGTCTTATACACCGGGTCGCCTTGTACGCCGGCATATATGGTAATATAAGCTCAATCTTTCACAGCCCTAGGAAGTGTCCCTTCCTTTCTTCTGTTCCAATCCCAAAACCAACTGCACAAACTGAATGACAGGAGGGACATCAAGAAGAGTACAAATAAACCCCTGGTCTCCAGAGCTGCTAACTTTACCGACCATGATCTCCAGATGCCTCAAGGTCTGTATCAAAGTATCCCATAAAACACAAAGTAAGATTAGCCCACAGGGAATTGAAGCCCACTATATTATAGGTGCAAACACCCTGGCTGCTGTTGACACTCATATTCTTCTAAGAGATATCTTTTGGACTGCCACATGATACTCTCCTTTTAAAGCCAATATGTTTATGTCTTATGCTTGGGTGAAACCTTTGGCAAGATGGTGCTGAGAAAATAATTCATAGTTAGATCCCTCATTTAGGAACAGCACTGACACATGTCCCATTATAAAATGACTGGCTTTTCTGTAGGAAAACGGTGCACTGGATTAACCATGAAGGTCCATATATTCTACAATCTTCTTCTTCTTGTTGTGCCATATCCGTTATCGGATGTTGGCGATCATGTTGGCAATCCTGTTTTTATCAGCAGCCGCACAAAAAAGTGCTGCTGAGTTTTGTCCAAACCAGTCCCTTAGATTTTGAAGCCATGATGTTCTTCTTCTGCCTGGACCTCGTTTGCCTTCAATCTTTCCCTGGAGGATCAAATGGAGTATACAATGGAGAAAGGATATCCATCAATTTCAATTGTACATATTTTATACACTTATCTTTCTCTCAAATGAGCTTCCTTTGAACTTCTTCCTGGCTTCTTGTTCTGAAATTAGAGGTGGAGCTACATCCTATTACAAGAAGCACCATCAAAACCTCCTAGCTCTTCCTCTGGGGAGAACTGGAGGGATGTATCCCACTGTGTAATGCTGTCTTCGTCTTCATAGTAAGACCAATGTATTGTTCCCAAACCAATTTTTGAGAATTTTTTGGAACATCTGAAACACCAGCTTCCAAATATGTCATTTCCCCCTAGACTTTATAGCAAAACATTGGTAGAATATTTATTGGGTTTATTGAAACAGCATTTAATGTTTGCTCAGAAGCAAAGCCACAAATCCAAGCAAAATATAATTTATGAAAATAAGATTCTACTGCCATTGGCTTAATAGTTGTCTTGTTATTAGACTTATGAATATAATGAATTGCTTGCTTATTCCCAACATAGTCAACAGGCTCCTTATTTGTAGTTACTGTATTAAATGCTCACTTTTTTATTATTCTGCATGAGGAATAAATCAGAATCCCATTTAGAATGAAAACAAGGCACAATGTAACTGGGATATCAGCTTTCCATTTCCTGCTTCTTTGTCTGCATTGCATTCTTTGAAATGAAATATAGTAGAAGATAACACAATCAAATTATTAGACCATGAGGACTTCCTCAATAGATATTCTAAAATAATAACCTCAAGTGGACTTCCGGTGACTTCAAGATGTCCCCTGATACCCGGGATATATTTTGGTATAGTTCCAGAATATTTCCCCTGAAACAATCATACACGCATGTGCTTGTGCTGCGTTTACTAGAGAGACTTGGGATGAAATAGAATCACTTTTCTCAAAAACAAACTGATTAAAGTTAATGTTGAGGTTCTTGCTTATGAGGGGCATCATACTTTAAAGCATGCCTTTATATGGCCTTCAGGCATCCTAACCTAGGAATTCTGGAATTGAAGTACAGCAGATTGAAGCATGCTAGTTTGAGGAAGTTAAGATAATCCAAATCACAATGGAGATGGAGATAAATGCAGACTTTAAACTGTGAGGAAGTTTAATGTCCAAGCTGTTTTGCCTACAGAATGGCACACAAGAAACATTACCCTTTCTCTTACAAATTGTTTTGAACTAGTGCAATGCGCCCTGGATTGTCAACCCAGTGATTAATGTGTCTAGCTGGTAAATGGGTTTATGTTGCTATTTGAGGAAACGGATGATGGCACACTCCTTCAATGCTTGAGTACAGTTTTACTTTTTTAATAAACAACCCTGTTCCTTGTCCTCCTACCAGCAATACCATTTCTGTCCTCTAGAAACAGGAAAGTTAAAATTGTCCTTTCTAACGGAGCCCAGAAGGTGTAATAAATGGATATGGATTTGTAGCACAGTTACCTCCCTCACTTCAATTAAAAAGGTTTCCACTATCATTCTAATTGTTCAAAGCAATTAGGATTTGTATTTCTTTACAATATTATCTGATATTGTAAACTGCCAACTTCAAACAAACTCCCAGTGGTTTACAATTATTAAAACAAAACGAAATCCTAACATAAAATAGTATAAAAGAGTAACACATTCAGAAATATGAATACCCCATTCAGTCACTGATTGAAATTGCACAGTTCATTGTAGCTGCTCATTGATAAGTCATGTCTAAAAAAAAACTACTGCATGGGGATCATTGATTTCTCTTAGCTCAGATTCTTTGTTGCTGGAATCCTGATGCACCAATTTTAATATATATACCTTTAAAGCAGTGTTTCCCAAACTTGACCATTTTAAGGCATGTGGACTTCAACTCCCAGAATTCCACAGCCAGCATTGCTGGCTGTGGAATTCTGGGAGTTGAAGTCTTCATGCCTTAAAATGGTCAAGTTTGGGAAACACTGCTTTAAAGAGAAGCTAGCATTCAGTACTTCCTGAAAAGTGCAACCATATAAATATTACATCATGGGAGAAGCAGCCATTTGTATCCCAGGATCAAAAATAGCCTTCTGACTTGCTATCTATTTACAAGCTTCAGCAGAGCCTGTAAGGAGGGAATCTTACCAAAAATACTCAGAAAAATGTGATGCCCAGTACTTTTCAAGTAATCCTGATATTTAGCTGTACAAAGGCAGGAAAGATATTTTATATTAGATTATGGTTTTATTCATTTATTATAATGCAGTACAGTTGAGTATACTATAATTAATGACATGCTAATTAATCAGTTAATATAAATTAACTGGTACCTTACAATAAAACACTTATTTTCCTTCCTCTCTCCCAGGGTAAAGCTGGAGCAACTACTGTACTGTAAACGGTTGAGAAGTTGAAAGTCAGTAAATCCAAAACAGAACAAGAAATCATGGAAGTTAGCAAAATGAATACAGTAGCAGTGACTCAACTTTAATTTTAAGCCACCTACTATCAACATCCTTTTCTGCCAAAGAAGACTGATACCCAGATTTTAAGGCCTTAGCTCTCCATGTTCCTTTTAGCATTTCATCCATTAAAAGATGATATAAGTATTTAACACAAACATATCAACCTGAGAAAAGATAGTACAAATAATTCCCACTTAGTGACCATCTCATTTAGTGACAATTTGAAGTTATGCTAAAAAAAAAAAACTTAGCATGCAGTCCTCCCTTTTATGATTTTTCTCTGCTCTTATTTTCACTTATTTACCTCACACCCAAATGTCCTCAAAGAGAAAGAGAAAGAACCCCAGTTCAGCTGACAGAAGTAGCAAGAGGAAAAGGATAACTGAAATAAAATCATAATCGTGCTAATGGGACTTTCACTCAGCAATTGCTTCGCTAAACCATCAAGTTCTGGTCTCAGTGCAATTGCTAAATGAGGGCTACTTGTATTATTTTGTTTTACGCATTAAAAACTAAAATATAACTCTTGCACCCAAGTGCTTTTCAATGCTGAAATGCATAACAACTTCAAGGATATGCAAGACAGAGGCTGAGGCAGTCACATATGAATTACAGCACTTTAATAGCACTTGGTTTAATTTGGATTAACTTCTAAATTAGAATATCAGACATCCAGATATGAGCTGTAACCTAAATCAGCAATGACACTTCACGCCATAAGTAAACGGTGAAAATGAATATTTTTTCCTGTATTTTTGAAAAATCTTTGTACATAGAAGCCTTGACTCCCAGAAGGGTTATATCCTGTCTTTTTCTGTAATTTGCTAGTTATCGACATGGATTAGTCTTTTCATGGAGATCCCACCCAGTTTCAAAGATGGCAGAACACAGAAATTACTGTAATTTGTCCCTTTATCTATTATTGGCAATCTACTGGCTGATTTCAGAGTAGCTTTCTGATTCAATAGCAGTGCTTCTTCACCTCTGATCTTCTTCCTTGATGTGTAGTCTTAACATAACCACACAATTCTGGGGAAATAAAGTCCACACATCCAGCAGCTGCAAGGCATAGGAAATATTGCTTGTGAATTGTCAAGTTTTAGCTCTGCACTGAACCAGCTAACCATGCAGTAAGTTATCAGTCACAAACTCATATTCCCCTCCATGTCCAAATTGTCATGTTAGCTTTGTAAAAGAGCAATTAACTGCTCTGGACTTTGAACTATAGCTATGCAGCTAAAGGCGCAATTAAGAACAGATGAGAAGCTACCTTATCCATGTTTTACAAAGCTTTATATATTTTCCCCTTCAGGAGAGCTTTGAAGAATTCCTTTTTTTTCTCACTCATTTCTTAAAAAAAAGAAAACCTCAATTAGAATCCAGTCCTATGATAATTTTATGTAACATTATTTTTTTCAAGTGGTTGTCTGCTTTCCTTTCAAGCATTTTATGACACTATTAACTCTGCATATTTGCTCTAACTCCCAAATAAATATTTATTTCAACAGTATTTTGAAGGTTTATGCACACCTTCTTCAACCACAAAACAGAATTTATAAGTTTTTATTTCTGTCCTCATTAACTCCTTTTCTCATAACTTGTTGGCAACTATACATAGTCAAAGGATAAAATTAGCTTATTTCAACAACCTGTAGTTAAATAAATTGGAAACTGAAATTTCTAGTTCTACCAAGCAAAGGGAGCAGAGATAAATGGCAAACCAAGACATGGTCCCATCACGGCCTGGTGTCATCTAGATTTGTTGGGACTAAAGTTCCCAACATTCCCACTTGCAAAACAGATAGAGAGGGCAAGGTCACCATAAAACATGATTTATATTGATGTCTGAATGTGACTTATGATTAATGAGGGTGTAGAATGTTAGGAAAGAATGTACAATGTTATATACAATGTTTAGCCAACAAATTTATTTTCTATAATATCAAGGAATGGACTTCAAAGTTTTTAGAAAAAACATATCAATGCATGTTGGCTAAATTTGTAAATCCTTTTTAGTGAGCAAAATGTAATCATGAGCAACTATGTGGTCAGACCTGATAGCCATTTTAGATTAGCTGCACAAACAGAGATATATTTTGTTTGCAAATTGCTTGTCTTCCTCTTATCTAATTTTAGTATGAGCTGTTGTTAAATGAGTACTTAAGGCCTCTAGACTCTTTTTTTTCCAAGCCAATCAACTCTGGACATCTATAGGAGAGGTTAATGTAATGAAGATATTCCAGCTTAAATATCACAGAGAATAGCATTTTATCTTGAGAAGTTCAAGAAGCATCATAGCTCCATTTTAGAATGGAGTGCTGGAAGCTCTTGAACTCCGCTAGGTAACGTGACACCTGTGGAGACTCATATGCATAGAAACTTCACTGGTGCCACCGGGTTTCCTGCCCCACTGCCCTTCTGATTTTATGCTTAAGGGAAGCTGCCATACTACAAAATAAGACCCCAGTCCCAGCAGCCTTTTTTTCTTTCTTATTTAATTTTCTCAATTGATGATCTTCAACTTATTTCTCCAACCAAAGAACAACAACAAAAAGGCTACTGTTTGCAGCCCACTACTTTGCTTGGAAGCAGAACATCTGAAAAGACAATAGGCAGAAACACATTGGGGTGGCTTAATAACAGGATGGAGAAGGTTCAAAAGAACTGGTGGAGAACAAATTGGCCAGTTTACTATTTTATCATTGTGAGTAGACACATCTTCTGTGGAAGCCATTTTTAAGAGCACGCGTGACATGTTCTTTATCTCCTATGGATACCCTTGGAATCTAAAAAAGTATTGGTGCTTCAGTTGGTTTCACTATATTTATCCCCCATCTAGTTCCCTCCAAAGGTGTTGAACTTCACCTCTTATCCTATCATCCCTAGCCTCATGGACTTTTTGCATAATGTCTGAAATCACATCCGCAGGACACCAGATTAAAAAAAAGGATGGTTTATTCTCTACGATAGAGTGAACAATAGCTAAAATTTGTTTGCCAGAAATAGTTCCTTAGGTATTTATTTCAGTGCCCATCCCTGAGAACTGAAACAACCCTGAATTTTTTTATTAAAAGACAGGTTTATGCCACAGCTTATGCATACATTTGCTATTTTGCCAAGTAGAATGCTACTTCTTACAATGTTCCCTCTCCTGTTTGAGTAGGGGGTTGGACTAGAAGACCTCCCTTCCAATTCTGTTATTCTGTTATCTATTTAATTCAAGACAAATCCAGAGAAAGTTAAATCGAGGAATTAGAAATAGTTTTTGATAGTTTAGAAGGGAAGTGTGTAAACTCTTTTCTTCTACAAACTGACAGTATTTTCCAAGCTATGATTTCTTGGACTCAAACAAGCACATCCCTCTGTTTTCCTTTTCTACTCCACTTCTTCCACTGGTCTGCCTTTCTATCTTGGCTTCTAACCCACAATCACATCAGTTTCTTGGTGTACTTATTATACTATGGTTTCACAAGCCAGGATTTACTTAACTTAATTTGCTGGGTAATGTCTTTTCCCCGAGTTGAGCTTGATCTAAAAGAACAATTTGTTTCTGTTTCATCATATCAAATTTAACAATCTGGTCTAAATTAAGCCGTTCTTTGACACAAAATTTAGGGCCCTAAAAACTAAACCAGCTGTATATAAAGATCTTTGCCACACCCTGTGTTTCTGAAGTCTTAATCTTTCCATTTCATTTTCATTCCGTGAACTAATGGCGTGGGAAACTCCCAGGCTGGCATATTCTCTAGTTGATAGGGAAAACTTGGGTTTAAACCAAGCACTCAGAAATACCTGGCTATAAATAGTACATAAACAAACAGCAATTTAAAGAAAAGGCACTACGTATCAATGGTACACTTACTGAAGACGAAGGTGAAAAATATCACTGTGGGAATTGTTTTCACAATATATGACAGTGTTAAAGCAATCACTTCTGTTAGGCAGAGAGCATAAGCAGCATTCACAGAGCAGGGTTGTCTAATGTATTATTATCTTTGCAACAGAAGCTGGTTTATTACAAGATTTAAAGGGACTTGCTGAGATTTTCACAGCACACAGCTGTATTGTCCATTCTTCAGGCTTTTCTTATCCTCTCGTGTCCATTAGTCAACACTCTGACAAAAGGATGAATATTAGTTCAGAATCTTTGTAAATCAGTTACTAAGATGATTCCACCAAACTAGAGGCTCAACTTGCTGTCATCTCTTTTCAGCTCAAATCTTCTCAGGTCAAACTGCTTGTGCAAAAAGAAATGATGGAAACTTCCTGCCCCCATCGTGTCGTTCCCCCCCCCCCAAGCAAATGGAGGAAATAACTGACCTGGGGAAATGGGGAACAGCTCATTGTTCCATACTGAGCACATGAACCAGCATGAAAAAGGGTTCAAGTTTAACTACAGGGACTTTAGGTTAAAGAATGGCAAGTAGCAGGACTAAAAGAAGTCATTATAACAAAGCTGACATAAGTGTCTTTATAAACAAAAAGCCAGAGTATTCATTTAAAATCTTCAACAGCTGTTGCCTCTCAGAGTAAGTAGCAATTGACTTCAACCTGGCACCTTCTGTCTGGTGATAAGAGATTCTGGAAGGAGAACATCCACACATTTGAAAGGCAGAGTTTGAGAGTTTGGGCTACACTGTCCCAAAAAGCTTCATCTGTCCACAAATTATTTCAGTGTGCAACAAGCAATACAAAGGACATGATGATAATACTAAAATTCACCCATATGGCTCAAAACCTAGATCAACGTGTAAAAAAATCCATACCAGATCTTGGATGCATATTCAGCAATTATATTCTAAAACAGCTTTCTTAAATCAAGTGCCTCCCAGGTATGTTGACTAATTCCCAACAAGCCTGGTTTTGATGCTGATAGCCAGATATTAAGGAAAAAGTCAACATATCTGAATGGCTCCAAGTTGGGAAGGTGATTTTAAGGTTTTGGTGAAGAAATGCCTGCTCCTATCTTAATTGTGATCATGCTGCTCATCTTTATAGACTGAAGAGAAGTGCCTTACTCAATTAGCTTTCATTTCCATGAATTTGGAAATATAATTTTTAGTAATTTTCAACTAAAATCCATTAATACTGTTTTAATGATGTTCATTCCCTCCAAACTCCATTACTGTCCTTGACCTCATTTGACCTGATCACCTTTTAGTTTGATTGGCAGGGTAATCCTACATAGCTTTGTGACAATATTGCTAAACAGTATTATACCTGATTTCATTAACATCAGAGGTCTGTCACAAAACCCCCATGTGATTGCCCATGTCATCTCAAACAAAGGAAAAGTGCTACTCAAAGCAGACAAAAAGACAAATACTGTAGAATGAGGAAGCTTCAACTTGAAACCCATTAAGATTGTCTCAAATTACAGCAACTTTGGCAGAAAAAAAATATTTATTTTGCAATTACCAAATTTAAAGCTAACAATCCAGGCCTGTTCTTCTGTCAGTAAAAGAGCAAACTCTGGTACATATTGCTAAAGCAAATTATTCCAAAAATATCAGTTTAATTTTACAGGCTGCAACTGCCTTTAAGATACAAATATCTTGATCACAGGACTCAATCAATTGTCATGAGGTATACCAACCCAAAACCATGTATTTATCCCAGGACTTTCACCATAGGAAAATCCTCAATATATAAACTAATTGCAGTTAATTATATGCAGACTGAGAAATTTCTCTAGCTCTTTACCACTCTCTAGCAGTCCTCCAGATTTCTGCAGTCACTTATGGTAAACCCAGTCATGTGATACAACAGGAATTGTTAACATGTCACCTCTGCAGCAAAAACAGCTCATGGAAATCATTACATATACACTATACAATTCAAATATTTCAGATCTCAAAAGACATTCAGTCATGGAAATACAATACGACGCTTGGGGATTGGACAGTGTAACAGATGGAAAAAAACTCAACTGCTAATTTTCCTAGTTCTTTTTTTTCAATGTTATTTTGTTATTATTGTTGTGTTTTCAGATGTTGCAAATGGTGGGAAGGAATATAAAGTCTTTATACACTGGGGAGCTAATGTAATATATTGGCCTGGGACCAGGGAGAACTAAGATCAATCTTTACTCAGCACTTGGATCAACCTCTCTCCATTAATCCAATCTAACTCACAATACTGGTTGCTGGAATATACAAGGGAAGTCTCCTATTGATGCTGCCTTTTGCTCACAGTAGAAAAGTAGAATAGATGCATTATAGTAATAATTACAAAGCAAACAGCTTCCTTACAACCACTTTGCCTTATTAGATATGTATCTTGTATTTCCACCTAACAAGGAGCTTAAACACCTTACACCAAATTACATTTAAAAGTGTTAGGTTTTTTTTAGATATATATTCTATCTTTCCTTCAATTCCAGGTACTGCACCCATTTTTTTCACAACCCCTAAGGTTAGTTAAGATCTTACCAGAACTAATCCAACACTACATGCACTACGCCATATAACTAAATGACACAATTACACGTGTCTGTAAAAGGTGAAAGTAAAATCAGTACTTAGATTCTCACCTGCAGAAAAAAAAATGGATATTGAAGGAAATCTAAAATTAATGGATATTTAATGAAATCTAAAGTTCAATTTAAATAAGTAAAAGTAATAAAAAAAATCATTAAAGCAATTCAGAAGGCTGGAGGATGAAAGCACATTCCTTTAAATGCAATTTCCAGAGGAACACAATCCACAATGCAGAAATGACAAAGGAAAAGGTATTTTCATGTATATCTAACCTATAAACCTCTTCTGTAATGGAATCCTTATACTGGCCTCTCCTATATTATGAATCTATAGAGACCTTAGTATCCCTATAGGTTCATAATGAGAAACAGCCCCACAAATAATTAGGCTGCAAGCTATTTAAAGTTTTAAAGGTTAAATCATCAGCTTAAAAATGCTCATAAAAAAATAACCAGTCCAAGCCTTTAAAAATCAAAAGATCTAAGCTATGCTTACAGAAATAGTAAACAGATAATTGTTACAAAATATCATTCCATGTTAATTTCATATAATTTGAGAGGTGTAATAGGCATTGAGAGTAGAGAACAAATCATCTTCTCATTAACAAACCTAGCTTCTCTTAAGGCGCCAGGGGTTCTCAACCTTGGCAACTTTAAGACTTGTGGACTTCAACTCCCAGAATTCCTCAGCCAGCAAAGCTGGATGGGAGTTGAAGTCCACAAGTCTTAAAGTTGCCAAGGTTGAGAACCCGTGACTTAAGCCAATCATATCTTCACCTAATTGGAAGACCACTGTAAAGGGAGAATAGGGGAACCTAACTTTGCCATCCTTGTAGCAGGGAAAAGCAAAAACAGTAAAACTTAAATTCCGCTGTTTGGAGGTAAATCCTGGATTCTTATCAGAAGATGAGGCTTAGCCTATATGTGGTTGAGCAGCTGTTTTTAGGGAAGTACAGCTACCAAATTGCCAGCTTTGACTGCAGGAAAGAGAATGGTAGCAAAACAGATGGCAGTGCCATATTAAGTGTTAGACAAACTCCATTAGTATTTTCAAAATAGCTCCTTCCTTTGAGACTCTCCTTCAATTATAGTCATTAACAGATAAGGAAACAAAGGCATTAAGAAGATAGAAAACACCTGAGCTGCCTTACTATTCTAATGACCACACTGGGAATATAAACTCTTCTCAACTACATTAACGCAGGCCCTGAATTGCTCTAACTCTGTGCAGAAAGAAGATCAGGCTAGTGTTATGCCAGTCATCATCCTACATGCTTAATTCTGTCCAACATTCCCATCTGAAGATCCAACAGATATACTGCTGTGAGGTTTTTTTTGTTTCTGTGCCATCAAGTCATTTTTTTACTCTAGCAACCATTTAAATAAATTTTCTCCATGACACTCTATCCTTTACCTGGTCTTTCAACTTTACATCCATTGCCATTGTAACCAACTCCATCCACCTTACTGTTGTGATCATCCTCTTCTCTTTCATTCCACTTTTCGCAACATTTGAGCTTGTTCCAAAAAGGTGGGACTTTGCATAATGGGTATCCAAAGTAAGATAATTTGATTCTGGTCATTTTTTTTCCTCAAGTGACAAACTCTGGTTGATTTGTTCAGTGATCCACTGGTTTGTTTTTCATGGCTCTCCATTCTCAGGAGACTTTTCAACACCAAGGTTCCAAGGTGTCAATAGTCTTTCAATCCTGTTTCTTCAAAGACCTTAAAAGGTTTGAGCATAATCACTAAATGGCAGAAGTTAGACTTTCAGTACCTCTTTCATTTAATCTATAAATAATGTTGTAGACCAAAGCTAATAGAAAGCACACAGAAGCTATTCATAAATATTGTATCTTCCTCTGGACAATTTCCCAAAGATACTACAGATTCAAGAAGAGAGCATTTACCTTGGAAGTAGGGAAAAGTAGCAGGAAAGTTGCCTTAAAAAAATCACCGCTCATTTAATCTTAACCAGTCTCTTGTACAAGTGCTTTCATTGTCACAGGCATACAGAATATTCTGAACCCTGTGGCACCTCTTGGACATCAGGAAAGAAAGAATGAAAACCATTTCATCTCTCTACTGTTTTTTTTTCTCCTGACACCTGTTTTCAGCCAAAATCTTTAATTACCAGCCAGACAGGATGGAGAAGTGTAACAAGAGAGAGAGATGAAAAGAATTTAACATTTTTGTCAAAAATTAAAACCAGTTCAGCATGTTCCAATTATAATTGAGGACATACGTAGTTCAGTTCAGTTCACTTTCTTTAGCAGAAGAAATTTACCTAATGGCTCTGTCCTCTAGGAACTCCCTATTATACTTTTTTTCAGCTCTGATTTTTGAAGATCCTGCTCACCTTCTCATCTCATCTGATTCCATTTACTGCACAGAGGTTTCTACTATCAGTCTCAAGAGCTAACATGAATTTCATATTTAAGGACTAGGAAAACACTGGAGAATTCCATTAGTCTTAAAAATCTTCTACAATGTGTTCAGAGTATTTTGCTGATTGTGACTGTAAACAAAGCTGGCCAAATGCGGGGAGGGGGTGAGGAGCCAATTATCTGCAATCATGTGCATTGGCAAGAGAAAGGGAAAAGAGGAGAGAATGCAAATGATGGAGTGTGAATAATGACAGTATTGTGCAAATGCTGTGACTTGTCTTTGAAACAACAGTCAGGTCACCAATCTGCAATAGCAGCATTTGTGTAATGATGCCACTGTATATATGGTGTTCTGGTGTCATTGCTGCTTGTAATGTGGAAGGAAGATACATATAAGATCTAAATGTTTAAAACAACAGATATATACACCAGTATCAACTTTGGTTAATACATTCTAGCATATTTAATAGGGGGGGGGATTTCTCCTTTCTTTTTTCTCAGTGCCAGCATTTTAGTAGACGAGAATTGTGGGAAATGGTATTAGACCTCAACATGATGAATTTCTTTCACTTTTATATCATTTCCCTGTCTTCTAAACAGTGCAGATAACTACAATTTGGTGAGGCCAAAGAAATTTCTGCAGCAGAAATTCTGAGCAGCTCCTTCCTCCTTACCTGCTCTGATCACAGAACTTTAAGAATCAGGGAGAAACTGACATTCTGTTTCTTTCAGTGTTTGGCAATAGCAACTGAGGAGGGCAATTGGGCTGGTATGGAATTGACTACTAACTCTCAAGAAAGTGTGTTGCATGCAATAGCTGGAAAGATAAAACATCTGCTCTGTGCATTGACATCACACTTCTTTTAACTTTAGAGAATAAATCTGGTATAGTGAGATAGCCAATCACTGAGGCAACCTTCTCTCACCATATAAAATATAAGTTCTATGATTATCAGTAAAGTTGATAACACCTTAGCAATGAAGCAGCATGTAACAAGCAATAATAAATAGGAGCGTGGAAAGTGTTCTTTAAATAGCTACAGATCTAAATTGCTTTAAAATATACAGTAGCGTAAGCAATCAGTAATGGGGGGAGGAAACAGGAGGTAGGGATGCCTGGGGAAAGACAAGAGGAATCAAAACCAAGCCGTGTCATCCTGTGAAAAGCACCAGCCGTTTCAAGATCGTACCAAAAGAATGAGGAATTGGTGAGCTCGCAAAGCCAGGGACTGTTTCTCAAACTTTTTGTTAATACCAATTGAACAGTCACTGATAATCAGGGAGTTGGCTAGGAACAAACGAAAGCCAACTGTATTATTTGCATGCGAAAGACTCAGATCCAGCATTGCTTATTCTGTAACCACTTTGGCTTTAGTAAAGTATACTTTTGGTTAACCACGTGCCAGAAGTCTTTCTTTTCTAACTAACCAAGTCAGGACAGTTGACACTATCACTTGAAGCCCAAGTATTGTTGGTAATCTGAAGCATATTTGACAGCAGTAGTTGACCTACCAGCTGTGACAGTCCCTTGACAAGGATAGTCTGGTCAGACTGTCCAATGTTCAGTCATCTTCCCTGGAAGAACAATCTGAAACTGCAACTGGTGCAAAACCCATCAGAGATCACGGTGTCTGGAACATTTCTTAGAATTTATCTAGCATCGGTGCTAACTTTCTGACATGGCCTATATCTTACTGACATTTCCACTGAGGAAGATGCATTAAGGTGGGATAAGGGAAAATGGATTCTCTGTTGTGGCACAGCAACTTTGGAATGTCAGCAACTTTGGAATGTCCCCTTCGAAGGCTACCCCCAACTCTTTTCATTGTCAAGAGAAGATCTGGTTTATAGGCTAGCATTCAGAACTTATCAATTGTAGCTGGCCATAACTTATCATCCCTAGGATAATCTGTGCTTCTTTATTATTATATTACAGTTACAGTACTGCTGTTTTAATCTTTTAAAATACGGTTTATTTTTATTTTACTTTATTCTATATAAAACCAACCCTAAGATCTGAAGGGTGGGCTAAAAATGTTTAAGTAAATAAATAAAAGAATTACCCACTGCAGTTTATAAGCATCCGTCAGAGCAGCTGCAATTTGGATCTGCTGAAGTTTCAAAAACAAGTTCAGCATGTAGCATTTTAAGTAGTACAATAAAAACTTTAAATCTGCACCAAAGCAATATAAATCCAGGCCTTCTCCAAAACATTTGTTTGTTTTGTTTCCTTTGGGGGGGGGAAGAGAACTGAGTGAAAACTGCATTACAAAAATTAGTAATTCTAGCTCAGAGTACCCTGCCTGTAAGCAAGAAATTTTGTCTAATTATGGAAAGACATGTATACATACTGGCACTGTCACGGGATTGGTTTTACTGCTACTTCCTCTGAAAGACAACAATAAACTGAATGAAACAGATCACATTAATCTAAAGAAAAACAGATAAACAGCTATGCCAGTTATCAACATTGTGTGCTATAGAACTTGTGTAATTTGGCATCAGGCACCACTTAGTATTGTTCAACCGTTCAACAGAAGGAGATCTCTGTGGACCTGCACACTGATTTCCCAAGTGCATTTACATCTTTAATCAAATACAACTTTTTTATGACTGGGGACGAACACTGTATGTGGACCAGAGTGATTTTATCTCTTTGCTTCTAGAAGGAGGAGCCGATGTCATCACAGTTCTATAAGAAAATAATTCCTTTCTTTGATGGGAGGAAAGGAAAAAGAGGAAAAAGGAATAAGAAAGCACCCTAGAAAACATAATCAAGAGTCAGAATGTTATATGTAATGAATTTTAAAATATGCATGTCGACAATGTGCTTATCTCTATAAAACGTATTACCCAATACACTACAGGTAGTCCTTGACTTACAACCACAATTGAGTCCAAAATTTCTGTTGCTAAGTGAGACAGTTAAGTGAGTTTTGCCCCATTTTATGACCTTTGTTGCCACAGTTGTTAACTGAATCAAAGCAATTGTTAAGTTAGTAACATGGTTGTAAAGTGAATCTGGCTTCCCCATTGACTTTGCTTGCCAGAAGGTTACAAATGGTGTTCATATAACCTCTATGAGACATCTTCCCAGGTCCTTGAAAGATCCTGTCATATCTTTCCTCAGTCATCCAGAGACAATACTGAAGAATCCTTGGTCCTCTCTGAGCTTCAATGTTTTCTTGCAGACATTTCATTACCCAAACTAGGTAACGTTATCAGTGCTAGTAAGGAACAGAGTTTTTTCTCTGTTTATATTTTAGAGGTTTGCGCTATCAGTGTTGGGGGGGGGAGTGGAGATTCTTTGGGTTGTTTACTGTAAGCTTGACCGGCAGTTCCTTGACTGGGGTATTATTAACTTTATGATTGGAAGTTAATCTTGGAGTTATATGTTCATATAGGTCAGTTGCTAGAAGGCAGGACAAGAAGCAACAGGTGGAAACTAAGCAAGGAGAGAAGCAACCTTTTTAAAACTAAGGAGAAACTTCCTGACAGTTAGAACAATTAACCAGTGGAAGAACCTGCCTCCAGAAGCGGTGAATGCTCCAACACTGGAAGTTTTTAAGAAGAGACTGGACAGCCATTTGTTCAAAATGGTATAGGGTTTCCTGCCTGAGCAGGGGGTTGGACTAGATGACCTCCAAGGTTCCTTCCAACTTTATTATTATTATATGGATGCTCATTGCTGGTGAGGAGGTGTTTTGATCTTTTTGTCCCCTGTTTGTCTTGTTGAGATAACATTTCTCAGAAAACCACCCCATTTGATTTCTGGCTAAGAACTCCAGAAGTTATAGCCCCAAAACAGTTAGGGGATATCTGCTCATTATCATAACACTAATACAGTGGCAGACCATAAGAGATAAACAGTCCTGCTTGAATTTTGAAACTCATAGTTTAGCACATCCTCATGACTACAATCAAGAATAGCCCAACATTTGGTACACCAGCAATAGGTCCAATCCTGACCAAATAAACTCTATAATGTTTACTCAGCATGCAATTAACAGCTCCAGTTAATGGCATGGACTCAAGGTCCTGCTGTTGACTCAACCCCAGGAGGAATAGAAATAACATTCCAGAAACGTTCCAGCTTTATAAGAAGAGCCAGGCAGGCTGCAACAGATAACAAGTTTTGAGTTACTCCCAGTTTACAAAGTAAAATAAGAAGGCAAATTATATTATTGGTTTAACCCATCTAAGAAATGGCCTGATGGAGAAAGTTCACATTCCAGATGTGTAAACATCCCATGATCATTTGCCTTTCTATTCCTAATCTTAGGCCGTTTCCTCTCTACCGCTATGTAACAATTTCTACCACCATCAGATCATAGCTGGACTTCTTTCCCCCAAAATAAAATCAGGCCTTATATTAATTTTTGTTCCAAAAGACACATTAGGGCTTATTTTCCAGTTATGTCTTATTTTCAGGGAAATACGGTACTAAATGCATCCTTCTGGCTGACGATCTTAACTGGGGCTTATTTTTGGGGTGGGGCTTATATTACAAGCATCCTGAAAAATGGTGCTAGGGCTTATTTTCCAGTTGGGTCTTATTTTGGAGGATACACTGTATATACTGCTATATCGCCTCAATGATGGCCAGTTAACCAAGGACTATCTTTTGGGGAACAGGGTGAAATGATCAGAAGGCTGATACAGGTAATCCTCAACTTACCATTGGTTTAGTGACCGTTCAAAGTTACAACTGCACTGAAAAAAGTGACTTAAGACCATTTTAATTTATGACCATGGTCATGCGATTAAAACTCAGACGCTTGGCAACTGATTTGAATTTATGATGGTTGCAGGATCCTGGGGTCATGTGAACACTTTCTGCAACTTCTGACAAGCAAAACCAATGGGGAAGCCAGATTCAATTAACAATCCTGTTACTCACTTAACAACTGCAATGATTCACTTAACAGCTATGGCAAGAAAGGCCGTAAAATGGGACAAAACTCACTTAACAACTAACTCATTCAGCAACAGGAATTTTGAGCTCAATTGTGGTCGTAAGTTGAGGACTATCTGTAGTATCATGCGAATGCCACAACTTTCATATATGTTCACTGGATGTCACAACAAACATGTTTAATTGCGGTACTATGGGATGAGATCATCACATATGTGTTGCTGTTTGGACATCATTTCAGTTTGTTACAAATACTACTGTGCTGTGGTGATGCACAATAGGATGAACATTGCTGAGGAAACACCCTTAGCACAGTTATATCTTTCTGCTTCGGTATGAGGAATTCACTGTTCTCCAGGGCATAATCCGACTCCTTTTTATTAAAAAACGTCATCCAGTGGGATCCAGAACCCATTTTTTTCTCTGTCAGTACACCTGCCCGACAGAACATCGTTCTTTGCCCTGCCGACCAGCCCTTCCAAGATTCAGATATTTTTGATCTTCTTTTCTTTACATAAGTCCTTGAGACCCAGATTTTTCCCAGCATGGGGTTGGATTATTTTGTGAACCTGTCTGGATTTCTTGTCTTTGATTGCTGTGTTGCCTCTGATGTAATTGCTTTATGTCAGATTATACTTTTTTCTTACAAAAATCTTACCTGACATTGTAAAATTCTGTAGAATTGCCTTTTAACAATGACAAAAACATAGATTTTTTTATGCCCGCTGCCACTGATGTTGCACTTATTTATCTTTAATCCTTCAAACATTTTAAGAGACAAACTTTGTCCAGCAAGTAACAGTTCAATGGCCTCTGCCTGATGCTGTCCATTTGTGAGAGGAGCTGCATCATTAACTAGCTCTTGTTGTCCCAAGGAGAATATTCAGTTTATAGATATCAATCCTAAAATTTATTATTGCATTATTGCAAATACAATATAACCAGTATAGGCTTAATTTTTAGGTTGTCACTAAATTAATAGAGCATAAAATAGTTTGTGATGAGCTTACGGAAATGAGCATGTATTTTTCTAGAGTGAAAAAGAATCAGATCCAAAACTTGTATATCTGAAGAAAGCCACTACAGGTAGTCCTCAACGTATGACCACAATTGAGTCCCAATTTCTGCTGCTAAGAGACATTTCTTAAGTGAATTTTGCCCCATTTTACAACCTTTCTTGCCACAGTTGTTAGGTGAATCTCTGCATTTGTTAAATTGGTATTATATATTTGTTAAATAAATTTGGCTTCCCCACTGACTTTGCTTGTCAGAAGATCGCAAAAGCCGATCACGTGACCATGAACACTGCAACTGTCATATGAGCCAGTTGCTGAGTGTCTGAATTTTGATCATGTGACCATGGAGATGCTACAACGTTTGTAAGTGTGACAAACAGATGTAAGTCACTTTTTCCAGTGGTTCTGTAACTTCGAACAGTCACTAAATGAACTGTTGTTAGTCAAGGACTACCTGTACTAACAACTGTTACTTTATCGATATTTTACTTTTTCTCTGCAAACTCAAGCAGATATAGGTGATGGCCTGCCTTTATTTCATTCTCACAACCACTATATGAAGTAAACTAGGCTAAAAAATAATTGCTGTCTCAAAGACATCTTGTCAAACCTGCATTTGTATTGGAGTTGAGTCACTACACTGCATTTCTTCTATAGAATGATGATACAGAGCAGGGGTCCTCAACCTATGGGCTGTAGTCCACTACCAGGCTGTGGCTTCTTGGCCAGCGGGCCATGGGAATGGCTGGCTGGCGCACACATGAATGCGCACACACTCCCCCAACTCGTGCTAGCACCCACAGCCGTTTGCGCATGAGCGCAGGTGCAAATGGGGCCACTAGCTCTAAGTGGATGTGTGCGGCCTGTTTGTGTATGCGCGAACAGAGGTGCTAGCACCGGGCGGGTGTGCACGGTCCATTTGCACACGCATGTACAAGGCCACTAGTACCGGGCGGGTGTGTGTGGCTTGTTTGCGCATGCACGAATGGAGCCACTGGTGCCGCACTGGTGCATGTGGCCCCCTTTGCGTGCATGTGTGTGTACCAATTTGGAAGCTACTCTCCTTCCCTCTGGGCCATGAGCCCAGAAAGGTTGGAGACCTCTGATTTAGAGAATTTTTTATGTGGAATGCTATCCTTTTTTAATGATTTGGTAATCACAGGATGGATAAGTTCTCACAACATGCTAGCCTAGGCTAAAATAGGGTTAATCAGATGGTAGCTGTAGCTCCTAGACATCGGAGCATGCTATGTGGCTGAGACCATTATATTAAGAGAACCAGTCTGGTCTAGTAGTTAAGGCACCAAGGCTAGAAAGTGGGAAGCTGTGAGTTCTAATCCCACCTTACACACGAAAATCAGCTGGATACTTTGGGCCAGTCACTATATCTCAACCCAACTCACCTCACAGGGTTGTTGTGGGGGAAACAGGAGTATTAGGTACATTCACCATCTTGAATTGTACATGACAAAATGATAAATATGAGATATAAATAAATATTAAGCAATAATTAGGTTTCTTGGTTTGGGCACAGCTTTTTATAAGAACAGCAATTATGTTTTGTTAATTTAAATAGAGAATTAGTTCTCATGAGAACCTAACCAAAGTTCAGCATCTAAACTAATCCAGGTCAAATTTTTGTAGATTTGGTCATTTGGCCATGAAAAAAATAATGCTTAGCTTATGCAATTAAATAATTAGCAACTATTTAAAAGGATTGATTGATCAAAATATTAATTACTTAAACAAGCAAGAATAGTGAAACTTTGAAATTAGGCTCCTGTACATGATTGTTTAAAACTAGTAATATACTAACATAAAAGTAGAAATTAACATGTACACCTTTGGATTGGTCAAGTGTGACTTATATTATAATGCTACAACTTGCTAGAACTGGATATAAATAATCTTTAACACATTTGGCAGCATGGATGTCTGCAGCTGACCACATTGATTAAAAAAAAAACCAACTATCTGCATATGAGGATATCCCAGTGCAAATCCCACTTTATATTCTGGATTCTGATGTTAGCATTTATTTTGGAACCACGAGTATCACCCAATCACAAAGTCAGATTGGAATACAATAAAAAAATCATTTTAAAAAATCTGTTCAAACCAAAAGTGGTTTGAATTTCCTTGATGTCAGCAAAATTTCTTTCAAATCCCTAATCTAGGAACTTATTTCTGCCTCAATCAACTGAATAAAATTAAGATCCAATTTAAAGGGCAGACTATATTTTTATAAAGCTATTCATTGCTTAACAACTTAAGACTTAAATGATTAGCATCCCATCCACTCGTATTGGCCCAAGGAAACATTTATTTATTTACCATATTTACACAGCCATTCATCACACAAACACAAGACTCTGGGTAGCATACAACATAACAGCACTTTAAAGTTCCATAACCATCTAAAAACAATTACACTAAATAAAATACACACATAAAGCAAACAGATAAAATAAACAGAAACACCCAAGAAAGCAGGAGAAGAAAGATCACTTAATCTCATATAGTCACTTGCAAGCTCTTCCTGGGATTCCCCAAAGCCAGTAAGAAAAAAAATTTAAAAGATGTTTTAAGGATCTTCTAAGAAGGCTAACAGAGATGGGGGCTAACTTCACAGGTGGGGAGAGCGAGAGCGAGAGCTGATATTCCAGAGGGTGGGGACCACAGCAAACGGTCACTGCCTGGAGCTCATCTGAAGGCAGGACCCATTCCTCCTATCTGACCTGGTGGGACCTACAGATGTAATCAGGAAGAAACAGTCACTCAAATAATCTGGTCCCATGTCATGTAGGGTTTTTATATCTTCTATATCCAAGATATTAATAAAATTTGAAGAATGGTTTCAGTTTGGACAGAAAATCAGTCAGTCCTGGTTCTGGAGAGACAGCAATATTCTCAAACCAGCAAGAAGCCTGATGTTAAAGCTCTGTCCTCCTCAATATTTTATCTATCTGTAGGAGAGTTGTGGCTCCCAAAGTAAATGCTTTTATCAAGCAAGATCCAGGGAAAGCTTATTTTACAACTAGTAAATGGCTTATCCAACTGCTTCCCTACATTTCCCATATCAAAGGAACAAGAAGACTTCCAGCAATTGTAGATGGAGGGCATTCCAGGGCTACATAAAGATGAAAAACAGACTTAGATGCTACAAGCTGTCCCTTTAGCCCCTGGCTGCTCATACCTGGCATGGAAGAGCAGTCCTATCATGTATAGCAATCAAATCAGATCTTAGCTCCAAAATCAGCAGAAGTGCTACGAAGTTCACAATGAGCTCATACAACACACTTGTGTTCTTAAAGCCATTATCTCTGGCCATTAAACCTCAAAAACTCATTTAAAAATACTCATTTAAAAAAAACAAAACCTCACCATGGGACAATTCAACGTGGGATTAGTTCCTGTTATTATTCATCAAAGCATTGCAAAAGCTGGTAGTCATAGGAATGACTTCCTTTGACACAAGAGATAAAATAATTCTGATGAAAAAGTGGCCGGCAAAAATAAAAGGAACTACTGTAAAGGTGAGTTGGCTGTGGCAAGTTGGCTACTGCAAATTAGCCGCTGCGAATTGGCCATGGCAAGTTGTCCCATTCTGTTGGGAAAAGGGCAGGTGAGCTTTTATTCTTTATAAAGGTAACCATCTTTATAACTAGAATGGTTTAAGTGAGCATGAATTGTGGGCAGAAGAGACACCACATTGTATTTATTCTCAGACATGAAAAGCCAGGAGTACTGAAGGGGGATATTGTGACACAGGCCTTGGTAAAAGGTCTAAACAGCTGAGAGGCTGGCTTGGATAAGAGAAGAGTTATAAAATAGAGACACATAATGATGCAGCTGTTTACCAATGATAATATCAGGCTCCACTCAGAAAGAAAATGAATTTGAATAAAAATGCAGGAGTTGGAAAAGAAGATTGTAGTTGCCTTCATTTCCCAGGTCACCAGAAAGGTTAACAGTAGATTAAAAGTATAGTATTGTTTACAGATGTAGGTATGTTTGAGACTTTCAGAGAGCTCTATTCTAAGACTTGGATCTCAGTATGATGCATTTTATATTCCAGCAAACTATGTAAATCCTTCTGTTTTTCACGATGCGTGCCCAAATGCAATACACAAAAAATAATCTTCTAAAAATAAAGTACGATATTAAAGCATGCATACAATACCTTTTAACATCTGCAACATGACACATTTGGTGGACACATATAATCGTAAGTCACCCTACATCTTACTCTGTAGCAAAATGAAAGACTTAAAAAGTTGCCACAGAAATCGCCCCTAGAAGAAAAGCTAGAAAGGAACTTGGAGATTCTTCCTAGGACAAGTTTTTGAAGGGAATCGTGATAAGTGATTGTGTAATAAGTTCTCCAGCCTTGGAAAACCAAGATGTACAAATTACATCATAATGCATGATTAAGTATGACATTTTTAAAAATAAAATAGGGTGGTTTTTTTGGCTTCATTGTTCCTAGTAAATGCATGTGAGAAGCACAGAACAGCTAAGGTTATTAGCAATGAAGTGGAACTGAGGTAGAATTCCTTCTGTGAAGATCCCTCAACCAACACTGCTGGGGGAAAGGAGCAAATGCAACCATCTTGCAACCCCCTCACAGAAAAATCTGGAGTAATTTAGAAAGACTTAATAATATTGAGGCTTTTGTGGAAACACCACCAGAGAAGCCCACTAAGGCAGGGTTTCTGTAAATTGGCCACTTTTAAGATGTGTGGACTTCAACTCCCAGCCAGCAGCTGGCTGGGGAATTCTGGGAGTTGAAGTCCACACGTCTTAAAAGTGGCCAAGGTTCGGAAACCCTGCACTAAGGCAATACTGAGTTTCATTCACCAAACTTATCTGCATGCAATGTGGTCCTAGATTAGTTTACCCAAAAATAACCCCTACAGAGTGGAGAGGCTCTGGTTCCCATAAAAATAGAGGCAGCCTTTTTTGACACAGCAAATATCCTGTCAATATGGATTTCATTAGGAAAGAATAAAATGAAAACTGAAAATAACAGAATAGTATTATAATAATATATTTAGATTTGATCCATTCCCATGTTTCCTATTCCCCCCCCCCCAGGCTTTCTTATTTGGAAGAAAAAGGAAGGATATGCATCAGCAGGGCAGTGTCAGAGGAAAATTAGATTTCTATGGTAACAAGCTACGGTCTAGGTAATAAAAGGCCTGTTAAGTTGTGAGACAGTTGCCAATTTAAATTTTAGTATCAGATGGCTCTAAACATAAGCTCTGTTTATAGCTTGAAAGGCAACATTTTAGACTGGGTATTAACTCTTCTGACAGAAAGAAGAAAAGATGTGAAGAACTAACGTATAATTTAAACTAAATTAAAAACAAATCTAATTGTAGTACAGATAGTTCATAGGAGTTGTGTCAAAAGTTTCAAGCGTTATAAACACTTTATATCCTTGGTCATTTCACAATTAAGCTAAACCACTAATTCAACATAATCCCTTTCTCTTCATGCATTCCAGTTGATTTACAATTTCCCAGTATATCTGTGAAACTATTGTTTCACTTCAGGTGTTTTAGTGCACATGTGATGTGTGCTAAACAGAAAAATAAGGGAATCAGGTAATGTGGAAGGAAAAAGCATAAAATTGAGGCTTAATCAGTCAGCAGGGAACCTTACAAGAATCCAACAAAATAAGCAGGAATTATCATCTTCATCTTGCAGATAATCATGGGAGAATCAGGGACATTTATTTAAAGTTTAAGTAAAGCCTCAAAACAAGTTGTGTTATAGCAGCAAAGTTTGAAATACAGAAGCGCTCTGAAGTCAAAAACTTTAGTAGACTGCTTCTAAGGAAAAACAAAGAAACCAGTTTGGAAAGATTTTCTAAGTTTAAAGATGAAAGCAACATATGACAGCCCTTCTTGCCTTCTTTGTCAACTAATTTTATTTAACAAAGATGAAAGTGTTGTAAAATTAGGATATAATCTGCCAAAGTGCTGTTTCAAGCAAAACTGGGTAACTTTAGCAATTCTCTTAGTAACATCTATACATTCCACAAGCTGGTTCTTCCAAAAATATTAATAAAGCCATTCTTTTACTATTACTATTTAATTTCCATGTTAATAGGAGAAAATTAAATGAACTAACCACAAAACTACAGTCACGCTTTAAGAAATCTTTTACAATACAGAGTTGTTCTATCTGGATCTACACTAAATGACAGTAAAATGATATGAAAATACTTTACAGTCTAATGGCTATTATGATTTATGCAGCACAGATATGGTATACTTTGGGGGGGGAATGAAAGTACTGGGGGGGAGTTAATAAATATGCATGCACAAAGTGAAATGCAGTTCAAACACAAAGCCCCTGTACATAAAATACAGTCCTGTGTAACATATTCAACTGATGTAACATCAAACCTTCTCTTTAGTTATAAACAGATTCTCCAGAGGAATCTAAGCACCTGATTCCTACTTTCCTAAAAGGAAAGTTTACATATAAAATGATATATAACATTCAAGATGAAATCAAGTTTTATTCTGTCTTGACAATAGTGACACAACTATAAACAAAATCCTCCCTACACCAACGCAAAGAGGAAACTGCTTTTCTATCAGAAAGAAAATTTCCTTCCAGAGAAACAAGCTAATTTGGGAGGTTTGCTGTGCAAACTTATTAGAAGCATTTTTTTCTCCGCAACTTTGTGGAATTTCATTGAAAAAAAAATTCTGACAATTGCCAGAACGATTGTTCTTGGTACCATAGTAAAGATGTATTTCCCAACTGTTTTTGCTTCTTTAATTAACAGTACCAGAGTATTGTAACAGATCAATAACTGAATCCATAGAATTCTTTAGCAGCAAGAATTTCCTATTGGTCAAATAATCCATGCCTCAATCCCCTTTCTAAGTGTTCAGTTAACGTCAATTAGGCATATAAATAAGAAGAAATGCAAGGAAATTAAACTACATGATACATCAACATAGACAACTAAGCCTGGAGCCAGGCACTTCCAAAAACAACCCCCAACGTATTGTAATTCTCAGTCTGAATTAACAGCCACATATCCAACATCTCAGCCTTACCTGTTTTAATAAGACCTTGTCTTCTGCATTGATTTTGAGAGAAATGGCCAGGTGGATGGCAGACAATACCACACCACTGATGACTGCTGCCCTCATCCTGATGGGTAGCAAAGTGTAGATGCTGTAGATAAAAAAGATGGTCCACCAGATGCCCTCTGAAGCACTTCTGGGCTGCATTAGCAAGCAGCCAACCACTTGCACAGCTAACACCACAAGGATGACAGAGTAGCACATGAGCCACATGTGGTCCTGGTGGAAATCATTACGGTTGCAGACGGCCCCCAGGGATACCATTAGTAGGATGGCCAGGGACAGCACCACCACGTAGGGTACCTGGTAGTGACCATGAACAGTGTGGAAGAGCAGCATGACCAGGCAGACCAAGACTAGCACTGCCATCAGCATGGTCAGGCTGCTCTGGTTGAGACGGAAAAAATACCGCTGGTAGAGGTGCTCCAACTTCTCTGACTGGAACTTCTTAGACCTGAAGATTTGCAGCAGGCTTCCACAACAGCTGCCCATTGAGAAGATCATCTCGGACCCCCCTTCATCAACCCCCTGCTCCTCCTCCTCCTCCAGCTCGTCGATCTTGGCCTTGATCCGTTTCTCCTCGAGTCCCAGCTCCACAGAACGTGGACGCACCTCACCCTGCTCACTACCATAGTGTCTCGGACTTGGGGCAAGGGAGGGGCCTCCTGCCCAACAGGAATGCTGGCTCTTGTCTCCACTCCGATCCTGCCAAGCAGATTTGGATCTGAAGCTCATCATCCTGCAGCCACTTACCCCATGGTTCCTGCTACCTGGCAGATCATAGTCCTCCTCATTTCTCCACCTGCTTGCCATTCTGGAAGATTCCTTGACAGAGGCCCTGGTAGGGAGAGGGTAGGAGTAGCCATTGGCTCTGGATTCAGCTTCTCCCCAGGCAGAGCGATGTGACTCTGCCCCTCCACCCCTGGGCACAGCAGGAACTCCAAACCCCGGAGGGCTCACGCTGTTGGAGCGGGACATGCCCTGCTGGGGCAGCAGAGGAAGGGCAGGAATTCCAGGAAACCAACGAGAGGGTGGGAGGAAATCAACCAGAAGACATTGGGTGGTTCATGGCACAGAACCAAACAGCATCTCTCAGGCTCTTCCAAACAGCATCTCTCCACCAATGAACAGGAGGGTGGAAGCAAGGGCAGCAGACCAAACCTCAAATCCAGAACCAGATCCAACAATGTCCCCAATAATACTCAAATCTCTCTTAGTTGCCAGCTGGAAAGCCACTTGGGTCTCCTTCCCTTCCCAGGAGTCCAATGTTTCCTCACACAGGATTTATATAGCCACACAGAGCTGACCAGGAAGCAAGTTTCCCTCCCCTCCCAGAGAAAGGAGGACTCTCTGGCAAGGATTCCCCTTCTGTCATTTTCCCACCCAAGTCCCCGGTGTTTTGGCAGTTCGCTGGCGCATCAAGAATTCAAATCCACCACGGCAGCATGCATAGAAAAAGGAGACAGAGGAGGAAAAGGCACCTGGAGTGTTGAAATCCCCCCCCCTCGCTTTAAGCCACAATCACTCTACAACCAGAATGCAACTTTGTAAAATCATCACTGTGGAGCATCTTGGCATCTCTCTCTCTCTCTCTCTTTCTCGGGATCTCCTCCCCGCGAAGGACCCGACTGTCAAAAACGAACTCAAAGAAGCGGCATCATTCCCTTGCGATCTACTCTCCAGGAAGCGGAGCAAAACCATCCAGAATCGTCATTTTTTTAAAATTTGGCCTGGAGGCAACCCGCCTATGCGTTGGTCATCTGGGCAGATGTGGCAGAAGGCAGCCCCAGAGGCAGCGCCCGAGGCGTCTGGCAAGCGACTGGCTCATTGTCCGACCCCCTCCAGTTTCGAGGTGCTTTAAGGTTCGGCCTGAGGAATCGCGAGCGAGCCGCCTCTCCGAGGCCCCCTGGTCCACCCCCAATTCCTCCAGCTCAAGGCAGCGGCGACATTGCTGCAATGGGAAGGGGTTAGCGAAGCACCACAAACCCCGGAGCCGGCACTCGAAGCGTTATTTATTGGAAGCGAATCGGCCACCGGGTCGCCCCGGGCATCTTCCGTCTCCCTGCTTGGAGGGAGCCAAGTGGGTGGGATCGCTGACGCTGCCGGGACGGCGCCGCTATTTGCCCTTGGAATGATGGAACCCGAAATCCGGCTCCGGTGGATCAAGGCAGAATCAGGCTGGGCCGACGGGGAAGCAAAAAATAAGATAAAATAAAATAAAATAAGGGAGGGCGCAGGCGGAGAAAGCGAGAGGCTCCTTCTTTAGACCGTCGCTTCAGCCAGCGGTGGCAGGGAGTTCTTAGGCAAAAAGCCGACGCTGCGCGGCTGCCACCACGCGAGGATGCGCCCTCTCCACTGCAGCGAGCAGCCAACTAATCACCAGCCGTTCACCAGCTGTAGCAGCGGGGCAAAAACGCACAATCATGGGCTAATTGGGGCGTGGGGGGTGAATAGCGCGCAGGAGTTGCCTTGGCGCGACTTCTTCGGAGACCGCCCGCCCGCCTGTGTTGCCGCTGCCACCGCGCTAGACCTCCGTGCCTCTAAGCGCGCGAGGCGCTGCGGCGGTCTGAGGAGAGGCAATCTTCCCTCCCACGTCAGCCAGGCAGCGGCCACTCAGTTCTTTTTGCACGAGCAATGGGCCTTTCCCCGCGTACGGCTGCCTCCCTGGCCTTTTCGGCGCCACGCCGGAGGAGCTTTCCTCAGTTTCGGCTGCGGCTCCTCGCTTTCGCCCCGCGGTCGCACACGCTCTTCTTGCGGGGAACGGCAGCCCGCCCCTTTCAAACCAACCTTTGTACGGCCCCTCTTCCACCCAAGCTGCCGCCTGGCAAAGTTCCGCCTTACTCTTGAGGCTATTGGCTGGTTGATCGGCCGCCGCGGTGTATGATTGGTTGTCTGAGCGAGTTAAACTGCTGGATTGGCATCTCCTCCAATGGGTAGTTTAGGAGGCGGGTAATATTGATCTGGTGCCTGCTACTCATCATCAGCAACAACATCGTCGAAGTCAACCATGGTTATGGTTGAATCCTGGAATACTTAAAAAAAGAAAAGAAAATGAGGAGGAAAAAATCATGGCAGTTCCAGAACCAGCCCTGCAATACAATCAAAGCCAAAACTGAATACATTTCCAACAACATCAAATGCCTACCCTGTAAAATTAAGGGTGAAACTGGAGATCATCTCATGGGTGGCTGTAGTAAATTGTTCAAACAGTATAAATGATTCCATCATGATAGGGTTGCTGAAATTGTATACTAGAGTGTATATAGAAAATTCTGTTGCACTGTTTGCCAAAAACCACTGGCATGATGTACCTAAAAAAGTTTTGCAAAATGGGGCGATGGAAATTTTCTGAGATTTCAGAAATCAAACAAATAGAACATTATAGCAGGTATTGGTGTTATAAAAAAGAATGAATGGTCCCCTGATGTGGCAGCGCCTCGAGACAGGGAAGCTGATTTGAAAAAAAATGAAGAAAATAACTAATAACATGATTTACAAATTGACCTTGAAAATTATGAAATAAAAATCTGTTGTAGTACCTATTGTAATTGAAGCTCTTAGTGCAATATTAAAAGGATTCAGCAAACATTTAGAAATTCCAAACTGAATGGATTTGACAACACTAATTTTGCATCAGCATATGTTTTACTAGACAACCCATGACCTGTTGGGTCAAACTTTCAAAATGGCCACAAGTGTACAAAAAACACAGTGGAAACTGGACTGACTTCCTGCCAGCTTACCCATTGGTTTTGCTTGTGGGAAGCTGGCAGGAAGCATCAGAAAATACTCCACCTCCTCCTTTGCTGACTCACAGGACTGCCTGCCCCTTTGTTGGAGAATAGAATAGAATAGAATAGAATAGAATAGAATAGAATAGAATAGAATAGAATAGAATAGAATAGAATAGAATAGAATAGCTGAAGGGACCTTGGAGGTCTTCTATTCCAGACCACTGCTCAAGCAGGAGAACCTATACCATCTCAGACACATGACTATCTAATCTCTTCTTTAAAATCTCCAGTGATGGAGTGCTCACGATTTCTGGAGGCAAGCTGTTCCACTGGTTAATTGTCCTCACTGTCAGGAAGTTTCTCCTTAATTCCAGGTTGCTTCTCTCTTTGATTACTTTCCTTCCATTGTTTCTTGTCCTGCCCTCTGGTGCTTTGGAGAATAGTTTGACGTTTTACTCCCTCTTCTTTATGGCAGCACCTCAAATACTAGAATACTGCTATCATGTCACCCCTATTTCTTCTTTTTTTTAGACTAACCAAACCCAAGTCCTGCAGCCGTTATTCGTATGTTTTAGTCTCCAGGGCTTTGATCATTTTAGTTGTTCTTCTCTCAACTTTTTCCAAGGTCCTAACATCTTTTTTATGGTATGGTGACAAAATTGGTTGCAATATTCCAGGTGTGGTCTTACTAGGGTTTTATGAAGCAGTACTAATACTTCACGTGATGCTTTTGTTTATACAACCCAGGATTGTATTAGCTTTTGGGGGGAGATAAAGGGAGCTGCAGATTGCAAAGAAAATTGCGCCCCAGCTCTCTATCTGGTGTGTCTCCAAGGTCCCCCTTCCTGCAGGAGTAAAAGGGCTCATCCACCAACAGCCAGCACCTTCTAGCCTAACCAGCAAACTTCTGAGTGGTTCCCTCATCCTTCCATCACTGTTTTAAAAAAATCATATTTTGGAGGGAAATTTCATTGAAGGTTACAAACAGACACAAGTTTCTTCCTTACCAGATTACTCAATGCCTCCAACGATGATAAAGTCAGTAATGTACTGCCTTTATTGGAAAAGTGATACATTCAGAAATGTATTTGCCTTGAAAACAGCCTATATTAAACTGTATAACACAGTCAAACATCAGCATGAGAAATATTTTGACATTTTCTATTATATCATAAACTGTTTTATGATAATGTTTGTCATAAAATGTTTTATACAATTTGCAAAATTTCAATTCCACAAGAGTTATGGACTCCAGATTTTGAACATATTCTTAAGTTAGCCATTTGAGGTACGTGGTTCATAAACTGTTGCCTTACAATGCACCATTTTGCCCAATTAAAACTTACAAGAACTAGAATTTTAGTAGTATATATAGATAAATGTGATACTTTTATGAATTTTGGGTTCTTGATGAGAACTCTGATCAACAGTGTTAACATTAAGTAATCATTAAATAAATTAGGCTGTAACAATCAACTGGACGATGAAGATGATGATAGCAAGGTTATTTTTACTCCTTCAGGGACCTCACAATTAGTCTGCTGTAGTTACAACTTCACTGGTTGTTTTATGCCTGGCTTATCTGATTACTTGGCAGGTAGACCAGAACAAGATTGGCTATGGTAATAAAATCTCACAGGTCCCAATCAATCTCTCTTTTACCTTAATGTAAATTCTGGGGGTGTCTGAGATACTTTCCAGCCCTTCTGGGTTTGTGCAGTGTTTATCTGCTCATTGCCTTGGTAACAGATCATCCCTCTCTCTCTCCATCGAGTTCATTCTCTGTGGTCTCTACATGCCACCCTTAGGCTAGCCCTTTTCACCCGATGGCATCACCTCCCACCAGTGTGAAGATTTGCATTTTTAGAATAATTCAGAAAGACCTGCACAAACAACCTAGTGTGACTTGTCAGAGACTTTGAAAACTGAACAAATCCACTTCCTCCAAACACCACTGCCAACCAGGAAGGGTCCACAACTACTACCCTTTTTTTTTGTAGTCACCTCTGCCCCAAAAGACACTGCCAAACAACTTTAACGCCTCCATGTGCCACTGCCAGCTCCAGTGCTATCACCACCTCACTGCTGCCAAAGAGGATTGGCATACCAACTATTCCTTTGGGGCCCGTGATTACTTTTTCAGGTATCAATGTGTCCTTTTCCTTTTACAAGTTGTTCAGGCATGCCCTAAATATGGTGCCCTAGGTTTTTACCTAAAGATGGCCCTGTGCCTATCTTAATGGCATGCAGATATTCACATACTTTGATTTCATGTGGCAATGCTGAAAACAAGTAGAAGCAAACGACCAGGTTAAGTTGGCAGACAGAATTAAAGACATTATTGAAAATGTCCTTGGAAAAGCTACCGATTGTTGCTATGGGGACAGGTTGCAATCTGCCTGTGGGGATGCTGTGATGGTCATAAGTGCAATGACCAGTCATAAATCACTTTTTTCAATGCTGTTATAACTTTGGACAGTTGCTAAAGTTCCAGTGTTTCTCAACCTTGACCATTTTAAGGCATGTGGACTTCAACTCCCAGAATTCCACAGCCAGCAATGCTGGCTGTGGAATTCTGGGAGTTGAAGTCCACATGCCTTAAAATGGTCAAGGTTGAGAAACACTGTGCTAAACAAATGGTTGTAACTTAAGGACTACCTGTATTTAGTAACCTTCTCTCTAGCTGGCATTCCTCAGCTGGTTGATCAGGAACAAGTTTGGTAAGGACAAAAGTTCCCTGATTAGAAGTCACAATTCAGCACTGGTTACTACAAAAGCTAATCAAATGCCAGGAAATCTATATGCTGGCTATTAAAAAAAAACTATTTTTGTAATTTTAAGTACTATATTTGCCATGATGAGCTCAACCTCATCATACAAATTGTCATTATTACATCCATAGAAAGAAGAGGATTCATGAAAGATCCAGCTCTATATTTCTATTTGAAAAAAAATATCAGTGAATAAATACTTGCAAATATTTTCTAGATTTTGACATTCTCGTAAAATTGTGGGCAATTTTTTTTTTAAAAAGGAGAGTACTTGGACTGTTGTACTTACAGTACTAATAAGTTACTACAGCTGATACATACATTGCTCTAAACCAGTGTTCCTAATGGGGAATTCCAGATTTGTGGACTTCAACTCCCAGAATTCCCCAGCCAGAAAAAAACATTTCTGAGAATTCTGGGATTTGAAGTGCATACATCTGGATATTACCTCTATTGGGAAACACTGCTTCAGACCATAACCAAACAGATCATTTATGGCTGAATGCAATACATGATAAATGTCCCAGAGCATATTGTTTGGGAACAGCTGCCGTTTCCATGGCTGAGGAATTGACCTACTTTCTGCCCTGCTTCTGGAGAGCTTGTGGAGTTTCTTTGTTGTCAGCTGGAACTGCGATCATTAACCTTTACAAATCAGGTCACAAGCAGTGAAACTGCCACTACCCAAATCTCTGAGTTGGCTTTTTGATAAATGTTCAATATCAAGTGAGCCAACCTAAACCCAAGCTGTATGTATTTGTACATACTGTATGTATTCTGAATCTGTGATTTTATTTTTATAAATACTTGGAACATCCTCTGGTATATTTTATGTGAAATTATTCACATTTCCAACTTCAGAAGTTGCCTTCCAGAAGTATTCTATTGCAATTGCCAAACTGACTATGTTGTCTAGAGAGAATGGAAGATCCAGCCCAATTAGATGCTAGATCAGATTGGGGAAGGCAGGGACAGTAATTCTTTTTTTAATCCCATTTTTTAATCCCATTGGTCTAATAAACAGGATTCAGAGCATTTGCTGCCAATGTTAGGTAAAATATCTTAATGTCACATTCATCAATGAAACTCATTATCTAGTTAAGTGGTGAACTTCTTTTTGCTAGCTATATATAAGTGGAAGGTAGTCAAACATCAGCCATAAAGGCAAAACTGAACAATACACAGTTCATTGAAAACTAGGATTTTAGAAATGTAGCCTATACATTTTAAAAAGCAGTTCATTATGCAAACACCAGCATTTTTAGATTTTGCTTCATATGGTAACCTACAGTAATTAGTTTCACATATTCATGGTGTTTGTTTGTTTAGTTATATTTTGTTTATCTGAAATTTAGTAAATTTAGTAAACATATAATTTTTTTCTTTTTTACGTATATTTCTTTTATTTTGGAGTTGTCTGTTTAAAAACTGATTATGAATCCCAAACACACAAGCTGGCAGTGTTAAAATACATATTACTTCATATTCTCATTATTATTACAACTACCTATAAAAACTGGCAATGAGAAGCATTATCACCTATTTCTTACATACTCACTGCAAGAAAATATATTTGTCAATATAGGTGTCCATCTCAAAACAGCAAACATCTGCATCCAATTTTTTTAATTGCAAAGATTTGTTAATTGATCTTATGAGCAATAATCCCAAGCAAATAAAAACCAAAAGCTTTGTTCAGGCATGTGCAGAAATCTATTTAGAAGCTAAATCAATTATATTTGGATATAATAATTGTGTACAGTATGTGAACCAAATAATCAAAACTGACCTCAGTGGAGTATCTTCAAGATCAGTGTTCCATAAGTAAAGTGGTGAACAGAGAAAGCTTTTCCCCCATTTTTCATGCAGCTTGAGTTGAATGAATACTTGAAAAAGGTGACTTCAACATACAGAAGCTTGATATGAATCATTATTCCTTTTGATAGGTGAATACCATAATTTTCAACTGGTCCTAGAAATGAAATTATTACAAGCTTTGTGGGTTTTTAAGATGTGCTAAAATATATTCCAACAACCATTTCTAGTAACACCTGTAACAACTTTTGTGTTGGAAGGTATTTCTGTCCAAATAGCAACTCCATTTAACAAACATCATTTTAGACCCTTTCCTATCAGGATTTGGAATTCTGGTAGGCTAACAAAAGCATATTTATTTATTTGCTTGTTTATATCCCATTTTTGTTATTTTTAAAAATAACTCAGGGTGGCAAACATAACCAAAACACACTTTCCTCCTCCTATTTTTCCCACAACACTGTGAGGTGAGTTGGGCTGAAAGAGATGACTGGCCCAAGATCGCCCAGTTGGCTTTCATGGCTAAGGTGGAACCTGAAGTGATAGTCTTTAGCTTTCTAGCCTGATGCCTTAACCTCTAGATAAAGCCATCTCACTAAGTTGTTATTGGAAATGAAGTATTTTAATCTATGCATAGGTAGAACCCGATGCCTTTGAATTACTTTGAGAGCAATTGAGAAATTTGATAAAATTTTCTGGGGCTTTTTGGCTTATGGCATCTCAAAACACTATTGCTACTTCCTTTCCATGTATGGGCATATCTGAGTAAGATAGAGTTTCAATGAAGCAATGAAGTATGGTATCTGATATTGACAGCAGTTGCTGACCAATGAGGGTTTTTGACTTCTGCAAATCAACTACCAGTCAGAGTAGTTGTCAGAGCACTGCTATCTGCTAGAATTCTATTAGACAGGTTTCCTAGAAAGGCAGTCTCAAATCCATTCTGGTGCTTTTTTTTTTTACAACAAATTTTATTCGTTTTTTCTTTTTATAAACAAGTGCTTAGGAAACAACGTGATGACAGGGTAATCAATTATCCAAGAGCAATATCATACATATGTAATTCAAATTAGATCATTTTAAACTCCCTCTCTATTCCTCAAATAATATATTATATTCAAATTAATGTATTTCAATACAGTTAAGTCAATCAAAACAATCATCAATAACATTTCATCTATATGAATCCAAATCCTGTATTAAGCTTTACTATTTTCAATTACCATATTCTGTTTCGCTACAATAAAAATGTTATTAACACTTCAGGTGTCTCTTCATTCCCTTTTTCCTTAACATAGTCAGTAATCATTTATTAATATCATTTCTTCTTTTTTCAAAAATCCCTCTTATTCTTCTTTCATTATCAAATAAGTATCCTTTCTAACAATAAAAATATTATTCCAAAAAATACATTTCTACTCTATTTTTTAAATCTATAGTCTATCAATCAATCAATATCTATATCAAACTCATTTAATCCCCACTCAAAATTGCTATATCCACCACAAACATGTTAATACACAAACAAACATCTTCTTACTAAATTCAAATATTTAGTTAATCTTTATTCAATCTAACGTCTTATTCACCCATCTTAAACCATGAATCAATCCGTATCTAGAAAGCCTTTAAATCCATTATGTAGAGTTTTTGATCACACTCTTAAATCTTATTCTAGCTTTCTTTTTATGCGAAGTAGGTTTCCATAACAGAGCCTCAATATCAACAAATAAGTCTTCCGCTTCTGTTGTTTTTTGGTCTGTAGAATGTGCAAATAAGATCTGGAGGTCAGTTTGTAGGTTCAAAGTAAAATTTCTGTTTTTTATTTATGTAGTACTCTCTTTTATTTGTAGACGTATTTGCTCAGTGGCTTCATAAATTTTTTCCAATATAAGTTTACAGTCAAGTTGTGAATAGGTTTTCTCCATTTCAATAGTGATTAAAAACAGTCCTGTTATCTTTTAGTGGAGGCTGTATTCAAAAAACATTTAACCAGTATTCACCCCCCACAAATACAGCTGTTGAATATCTTTGTTTTTTCCCTTTTATAATGATCGAAGGTCAAGTCAGTCTCAACATCAAACAGGGAAAAAAGACAGTTGCAATTTTCACTTTTCTCCACAAGGTGTCCTCAGTAGACTGTGAAATCTCTTCCCAGACACCAGAAATAACGTTAACAAGGTCAGAAAAAGAAGAAAAAAAATATTCTTCACATATAAACTGAATCCAATAGTCAGTTCGATAATAGAAATTTTTTCAAGACCCCAAAGTAGATGAAAAAGTAAAGAACAGTCAATTAAAGTTAATTTTCAGTCAATTTAAGCTTCTTTTTCCACACTCACAAATGCTGCTTTCTTAAAGCAGAGAAATAGTTCCAAAAATGCTTTTTACAGGAAACAAAAAAGAAAAGAGGACTAAGAGAGGAAAAAAAAATCTCACCCGGATCAACCATGGTGGTTCTTGCGCTTAGATGTTCTTCTGACTTCTGGTTACAGCAGCAAAGTGATCGGTCATTTTACTGGCTGATCTTTCCTCCGTCAGCCCTAAGGAGCATTCTCGGACCGCGGAAGGAGCTGATGCCCTTCCGCAATCGACGAGGGTCTCAACGGTAGTCGCCCCTCCAGGGCAACTTTTCGACTCGATTAAGGGTCTACCGGCAGAAAGCAGTTGGTGAAAAGAGCAGTCTCTCCACAAGGCTGCAGACGCCGTGGTCCGGAACCGGAAGTTCTGGTGCTTTTTGAAAATAGAAATATTAAGATGAAGAATGACCATGGAGTCCATCAACTATAAGATGACAGGTTGCTAAATACTCTATAGACATGGGTTTCAGCAGAAGTCTTAGAGTTATAAACTTGACTCTTTGCTAATGCTTGGATATTGATGTGTAACCCTTATTACATTGATCCATGCAAACAAGATTGTTGTTGAAGAAAAATTATCAGGTGATGGACTTTTTTCCCTTTGTTATGAGAGCTTACTTTTAAATATTTCTTAGTAGCCAAAGCCAGAACTGAATATTTTGTATATCAGTTCCATATGCAGATACAAATTCTCAGACAACTCTTTCCTGGACAATTTGGAGGCTTCTGCACTTCCTTTTCTCATCACTACTAACTCTGCCTTCACAGCATCCCTCATAGTAAAACTGTATTCAGCTGTCTGCCTGAAACTTGGTAGATAAATGATTTCTATCCCATTCGATCCCCCCAAATGAAGTGGTTCCATGCATTTTTGTGCTTCTCCATGATAGCATATGCTTAAGTCTAAAATTTAATTTTTTTAATTTTATTTGTATCCCGCCTTTATTATTTTTACAAATAACTTAAGGCGGTGAACATATCCAACACATCTTCCTCTTTCCATTTTCACAGAGAATGGGATAGTGACTGGCCCAAGGTCACTCGCTGATTTTCATGGCTAAGGTGGGAGTTGAACTCATGTTCTCCCACTTTCTACCCTGCTGCATTAACCACTAGACCAAACTGGCTCTAATCCATTTAAAACAAATTTTATTTTACTATCCTGAAAAGCTATATAAACAAGATAGTATCCTGAATTCATCTCTGAAGCTAATTGGTAGCATTTTACTTTGAAAGGCTAGATGTGACCAATGTATATGTGTTTGTACTTTGTACTAGCTGTAGCTTTCATATAAAGCTTTTGGGGGGCGGGGTTGTTCCATACTGGTTGGATTACTATAGACCTCCAAATGTGAATGCTGTGCAAGAGTGACTAAATCCCTTAATACAAGGCCAGCAATCTAGTGACTCAGTCAATACTAAACAACAGGCAACTACAGCCAGCTATTCTAGGTAACTAAGGGATCTCATAGATACTTCTGAAAATACTCCTTCGAGGAAAGTTAGTTTCAACTACAGCAGGCAAGGATCAAATTATACTTTGAATACACATTCATATAACAAAGTTCCTGCCTCTTTTAAATGCAAAGTAGATGCAGAAGCCAGAGATGTTTAACTGAGTAGCAGTAGCAACAATGCACAGACTAGATATTTGATGGATTCATTACAATTCTGTATTTAACTTTGCAAATAAGTATCTGAAAACATTCAAAGAAAAGCCATCTCAGGTTCGAGGATGATCTTAAGTAGAAAATTGGTTCCACATCAGTAAATTATAGTAAATTACATTCCATATCTGCTCAAGAGAAGAAGGAAAAGACAACAATGTAATTGTGTAGAAGAAATCTTCCATACAAATTAGTATGCTTAAGTTAATGTATTCATCCTAGGTTAATGTCCTAGGAGCATTTTATCTGGATTATCCTGCTTCAATAATATTGGTTACTATTCCAAATTCAAGCAGGCATAATTACTTTGCAGTACTGAGGGAAAAATGTACCATTTCACTACACAGCAAGTGCAAAAAAATTTCTTTCAAATATCCATACATTGTCTCTCAAAGCCTCCATTATCAAATTTCAAAAATATTTGAAAACATTTGCTCTGTAAAGTATTTATTATAAAATTACAACTGTATTGTTCACAACATTAAAAAATTACAAAATACTACAATTTCTATCAAATTCTATTACAGGAATATGGATTAAAAATCCAGTCGTATATCAATAAACATGTTACTTGAAGTATAACAATTTTATAAACTGGCCTACATATACATGCTCCAAATCTTTCCTGACAAATGAAATCATGATTATTTATCATAATCAAAAGAAGTGAAATCGCCATCTGTAAGTTCAGTGTAAGATACAAATTAGATAGGCTGTTTATACCACCATTATATACATCACAAAAATTATCCCAACACAAGCACATGGCTTCTGCTGCAACCTTAATACACATGCAGAAATATATATATATATATATATATATATATATATATATATATATATATGATTATATCTGAGGTTTTCGCGGGTATTTGTATATAGGTCTTTGGTTGTTCGGGTTTTCTCCCGCGTAAAATTGGAAGTGTCTTGCCAAGACACTTCCAATTTTACGCGGGAGAAAACCCGAACAACCAAAGACCTATATATATATATATATATATATATATATATATATATGTATGAAGAATGTACAGGAGAAAAATCCTTGTAACAGAATCCCATAAATAATTAAAATACGCTTCAAAAGACATAATTCATCAATTTCAAAAAACATAACTCAAACAAACTTAATTTCTGGTAACCAAGAAACTAATATTGAGTTTGCGATACGGTTGAAGTAAAATGTATTTTAATAAACCCACACTGCAGCTTAATCTAGATCAGTGGTTCTCAACCTTTTTAATGCCGCGACCCCCAACCGGTCGTAAGTCGAGGACTACTCAACCGGTCGTAAGTCAAGGACTACTCAACTGGTGCAGCACCGTTTGCAGAATGGGACTTTTGGCAGGCTCAGCAGGGCAGAGACAGCCTGGACAATTCCTATTGGCTTTTGAAAGCCAATAGAATTAGACTCTATTCAAGAGAGTCTATTCTATTGGCTTTCAAAAGCCAATAGAATAAAAGGGAGTAGCACAGCTAAGGAAAAGGGGGAAAAATGGCAGACTGCGTTGTTTGGCGACCCCTGTGAAATGGTCGTTCGACCCCAAATGGGGTCCCGACCCACAGGTTGACAACCACTGATCTAGATTCTAAAGATTGTCTTTACAAGAATTGAAAAATAAGGCAAATTTGTCTTGAAATCAAGTCATCTTAACAGCCATCTGGTAAAGGGATATAGTACAAAGGTATTAGATAAGGATACTTAACACTCAATAAATCTCATTTGGGATGCAGTTATATGTGTATATTTGGGCCTGGTAATCGCCATTGATTTTTTTTTCAAGGAAGCATGCATCATATAATTAACTTAATTAGCTCTTCATTCACAAATACAATGTGCCTAACCTCAACTCTGCACAAAGTAGTATGCGCATAGAGCCCTTGTTGCCATGTACATTAATGAGCAAAATGCCCATGCACAGCACTAATATGACTGAAGAATTCATACTGCATTAATTGATCAACTAAGCAAGAGCAAAGCAGTTCAGCCTTCTCCAGCTACCCTGGGACAGCAGTTCTCAGCAGTCTAGCCACAACTCTGTCAGAGGAGATTTAATTGAAAAAGTCTTATTTACTGCATTGTTGTATCTTAAGTAAATAGTATCAAAGGCATTGATAAGCTGTTTTTGCCTTAACTCACTAAGTAAATCATTCAAGTTCTAATAGCAAGTCTGTAATGGAAACCAATGGTACATAATTTAATACATTTTCCTTAGTGATTTTCTTCAACAACCTAGCACACGGGTGTCAAACTCGTCACATCACGTCATGTGATGTGTCACAACATATCATGACTCTTTTTGCATTACCGGCAATGGGGTGGGCGTGGCTTCAGTATGATGAAACTGGCCCATGGGCCAGCAGTTTGACACCCCTAACTTAGCAGTTTTCATTGCTGTGGCATGAGAAACATCAAGTCAAAAAACAGTACAGTGTTTAAATGCTCAGCACAGAACCCATGGATTTAAGAGTTGGCTATAGGTTAAATACAAAACTCATGCAAAGGTCTCTTTATTTCAACACAGAGGCTCAAAGATTGCAAATATTTTTTATACAAGAACAAAAGAAAAATTCACATCTTTCCCCAAGCTGTTTTTCCCCTCCACATAGGGGCTCCACCTGGGTACCCATAATCTTCTGCTTCAAGGGAGGAAAATGCTTGAAGGTTACCCCAAGTAGCAAAATAACCTACAGCATGGACCTCAGCTGTGGTTTGGGGCCCCTGGCAGGTTCATTAGTTTCTTAGAAGGGAGTCCCATTTTTTTTAAAATATGGAAGTCTAACTCAAACCTTTAAATATTACTAACACAAAATTAGAATCATCAATTGCACTAATTCATTTAACATATGGGGGGGTCACACTATCCCAGTTTGTAACCACTGGCATACATGGTAACTGTTAATAACTCTACATACATTCCTCCTATTCTAGCAGCTGCCTTCAGAGAGTAGTTTCCTTACATACACAATTAACACTATTGTACATACTGTATCTGCTTGGAACATATTTTAGTTGTGTGATGAAACATTCAGCAGGAAGCTTTATAATAAAACAAAGTTCCTTTGCTGCTTTTTGAACAGCGTTAGTAACAACTCAGCTTTATACAATACTACAGCTGGCAGCATTTATTCATTAATTAGTGGAACACATGGAACCAATGTATAGCAACTTCAAATGTCAGCTTCTACATAATCCATTCTCCAGAAGAACATGATTCTGCAAAAACTTTACAGAAACCTTAAATCAGACATGGCCACTTCTTCACAATTTCAAAAAATTGTTCTACATTTATTAGAAGTTCAAAAACTGGGCATTAAAATATTTCTGAACTGGATTTGTTTCCTAAGGATGGATATGTTTCTTTTCCCCACCAAGAACTTCATAAACAATAAACTTGGACTGGAAAAACGAACAATTGAACTTGGGATGTTTCACCTAACTGCTACAAAAATATCTTATTAAATTCTAGAACCAAATGTGTTCATTTTTATAATAGGGTGGACAACTTATGGCCAACTTCCATTATAGTTTTTGGAATTCAAAATACCCTAAAACAAACTACATATGCCCATCTTTTGTTTAAAAGGATTCCTATTCCACCAGAATGGAAAAGAAATCGGCAAAATCCTATCCTGTTTTGACAGTGTAAGTCCTCTCTCTTATGGCTTAGTTGCAAAGCAAACAAATACAGAATACCTCTCAACAGTAAAGAACTTACCATTCTCTGCTGTAAACTACCAGGGCAATTTTCAAGCAGCTTAAAAAATATTCTAATTGAGCCTATGCCAGCAAAGATATGACAGAAGGAATAGCTGACGCATAGCAACTTAAAGGACTATTAAGGATAAAGTGAAATCAATCACATCAATACAATGTGTGTGCTGCCATAAGTAAGTAAATCTGCTTAGGGGATAGAACTGATCCTTCAGAAATAAAACATTGAGCTGTTGCCTTGGATCCAGTTCGGAAGAACTATGGTATATATCACAGGTGTCAAACTTGCCACGTCATGTGATGTGTTGCGAGGTATCGGGACTTTTTTTGCATTGCCGGCAATGGGATAGGCACAGCTTCGGTATGATGAAACTGGCCTGCAGGCCAGCAGTTTGACACCCTTGGTATATGTGGAAACATTGATGCAGTGCTTCTCTGTAGTTCAACAGCTACGCCAATTTCCAAGCTCACAGAGTGTAAGGATTGGAAAGATAATCCTGGAGATTATTTAGTCCAATCTCAGCCTGATGCAAAAATCCATCCAGCAGCAGCTAGGCAATCCAGGGGCAGATGTAACTATTTTCATGAGCTGCACAGTTGCTATGCCTGCATTCTGGTGTGCTGAAACCTTTCCCAAATCAAATCTGAAACACTGCATACATCTGTATCCCACAACTGCTGCCCCATATCATGCAAAGCAGCCTTAAGAACTGGGATTTAATTATTTGTGCTGATGGGAAGTATTTGACCAGCATCTACAGCTAAATGAGGTAATAAAGAATTCCATGTCCTTTTTTCCTGCTGAGTAGATGTGCAATGAGCTGAGAGGTTATGCAATATTTGCTAGGTTCCTAAAGCCCTTAGAAAGTGGGCTAACATAGAAAAGCTTTTTCATGATTCAGATGGACTGAAATGTTATTGAATTGTCTTATGCCCACGTTGGCAAGAATATACCATTCTCAAGTTAATCACAGAAGCAATGATTTTCATAAGACAACCATTCACAATCACAAGGATAAAACTGAACCAGTCTGGTAAAATCTTTTTTCCCAGTTATAAACATAAAATGGCTAAGTGTGCTAAATTTGTAAATCAATCCCCTGAATTGGTTTAATGTGGCTGCTTTGTTAATGGCCAGCTATCAAAAATTCCAAGAAAATGCATGCTATATTTTAATGATCCTGCAAGACATGGGGATGACGTCACCCTTTTCAGTGTAAAACTAATGTGCTAAGCTGGTAGTATACAAAGGGAAGAATAGAATGATCTTGGCTGCAGGCTTAGAATGATTCAGATGGCACAACTTGCTCTCAACAATAAGCCACCATACTCCCAAAGGAAAGACTGTCTCAGCACACCAAATGGATAACTGAGGAATGAATTAAGTGCTGTTCTTCTTCCAACCTTCACACAAATGTATACTTATGTTTGTTGTATAAATTTGGCTACGAACCCTTTAATACAAGCCACTGCAGAGGCAAAATTGTTAGACAAACCATTAAGACAAACTCTTTAACATGTTGCAGTATGTATCTGGCTTGGAGGAAATAATGGGACGGACAAAAAAAATTACATCTTTCTACAGAATGATTAACAATAATGCCAAAGGTTCCTGTAAGGCATTTCCCCCCCCCCAATAGTAGAACGAAGTAAAAAGTGGCAGTGAGTTGCAAGGTAAGTTACTGCGATGGAGTAAAGGATATACTTCTTAGACTAAGTTAATGTACATAAATTTAGTACTAAATGTATAGGAAGGATGAGCAATACCAGCAGCATTTTTAGAAATAATAAAGCCTATGCCCTTACCATGATGGCTTCAAATTAAAAATATAAATAACAATTTGCATTTTCTTCAAGATTATCAAAGCAATTATTTAATTAAAAATATTCAAAGATTTCACAATAATTTTCCATATAAAATGTCAATTTTCCAAATGAGTTAGCTTTGAAACACATTAAACTTTCATGCAATAGCATCAACTGTAGGCCCCAAATTAATGGAGCCTTAAAATGTGTTGAATTTTAAATGGATAGATTTTAAGAAAAATATCTTCAATTTCTTTAAATGCTTATTTTTCTAAAAGAATCCATTTCCTTAACAGTTTGGAATTGGATGAATTTGGATAGCAATTTTAAAGCCATACCAAAAGTTGTTTTTTTTTTTGTCAATGCTGGTCACAAATTATTTAAAGCTTCTAGTGTAGTAATTAGGAATACAAAGGGAAAGAAGGAGGAAGTTGTATCACTAAAAAGTACTTTACTTTTTCTATTTTCCAGTTTTTTTTAATGTAGCACTCTTTATCTTGTTTTTCTAACTTTGTATATTTTCTTTGTATTTTCTCTGTACTTCAACAAGGAAATACAGATAATAAAAAACAAATTAGCTAAAATCTATGCATTTCAATAAAATAGGGGTTTGGTGGAGAGAAGCATTGAAGAATAGCAAGAGAACATCCATGTTTGAGGTATTAAGATCTGAATCTTTAGAACACTCATTCATTCTTGTGCAACAATGCAGTATTTTAAGGCCCAACTACATAAAAAAAAATTGGTTGTGCAGATTATGCAATTGGTTTACAGCTATTATCATGGTAACGCTGTCTCTTCGTTTAGGCTTGTTAGATATGAATATGATCTTCTCTAAGATCAGGATCAGCAGTCTTTAGGAAACTGATGGCAGTTTAGCATTCCAGATAATATTGTTATGATGCAATGTCTGACATGCAAATTTTGAAAAAATTCTAATCCTAATCCAAGCATCACACTTACTTATCTATGACCTTTATGATCAATCATGTGATGATAGTTTTTAGTCAACAGATTATAGATATACTTAAAAAAATAAAAAGAGGTTTCACTATAACAAGACATGCTGTCATAGGGTAATGATTTTACCCAAAATTACTACTGTTGATTACTTTAGTAATATTTGAGCAGTTGATCAAGTATTTATTTTGAGTTTCTCAAAATACTACTCTGCATTATTTATAACTTGGATTGAGTGTTCATATTTGGGTAGGTTCCTGTTTACACACATATTTGGGCACAACTCTAAATAGAAGTTGGAGTTATTCAGATTTCTTGTGTTCTTCAGTAACAGAAAGTACTTTTCTTCTCTGATGTAACATATGAAAATACAGCTGAGGGAAGCCTGAAAAACAACAGAATTGGGTAATTAAGTCAGGAGTTTTATCTGTGTATATTTTGATTAGTATCATATACTCAAAAGACTCTCACAAAAAGATATTAATGTCTCAAAACATGCATCTTTGATCTCTTTTAATATATCAGGATTAAAAACTACTCAGGAAATACTGATTGGCTAAGCAGTTTTTCTTTGGACACCTTTCATTTCAATATTCAATTTACTTTATTTTTTTCTCTATGGCACATTATATGCTTAAAGTACAGGCAATAAATAGTTAGTCCCAGTATACCCTGCAGAAGTTCTTTAATTAATAAAACGAGTCAAAGCAAAAATAAAATGATAGCTACTAGCTTAAATATTCAGAAATTAAATGGTCCTTTTCTTTACTTTCTTTTCTTTCTATTATTCACTTTTCTTTTGGCACTATAAATCTGACCTTCTTTCAACAAATCAATATCTCACAGAAGAACAGTTATCTCGTTCTTGATGTAACAGCTGCAGAAAGTTTTTGTTCAAATAGTTACCGGTTCTTTCTATGAAAAAGCACTGCTTTGATAAGATTTATGCTCCAATTACAGCACAATACAATAAAAATGGTGGCTGTCTAATATTGTATCTTCCTCTTTTGTGCCTTCGAGCCAGTGCTGACTCCTGGGGAATGCCTGAATAAGTCCCTGAAGTTTCCTTAAAAAGATTTTCAGAAGTGGTATCTTCTAGTAATAGCAAAACGAAATTTGCAACTTTTGTAGTTCAATCAATAAACTGATTATTACTTTCTCATTCCAGAAAAACAGATGACAAAACAGATGAATCAGGGCTCATCCACCTGGCCCTGATTCTGAGTTGGACTGCTTACTGTTTACTAAAGGCACATCTTCATAGTGCAGGTCCCATCTTGCTGCCAACTGTTCTGAAGAAGAATGAAGTGGACTCGAGTTGATCCAGCAGGGGCTACCCTGCTAGGGGCTACCCTTGAGGAGCATTTGGAAGCTACAATTGGTCCAGAATGCAGCAGTGTAGACAGTTTTAGAGGACTCTAGGGTGGCACATGCAACATCACTCTTAAGTGAGCTGTACCATCTGCCGATCTGCCACCGGGTGCAATTCAAGGTGTTAAAAACCATTGTGGTGTGGGTCCAGGATATCTGCGGAATCAACTTTCTCCAATGGGACTGGCCCACCCCACTTGTACTGGTAGAAGGGGCTACTGCAGATCCCATCCGCCAAGGCATTTCAATTGGTGGGATCCAAGAAAAGAGCTTTTTTTGTCACGGCTCCTGTCCTTTGGAACATCTTGCCACAGGAGGCAAGATCTGCCTCTTTTACCCTTCAGAAAAGTCCTTAAAAGCTGGTTCTGCTGATTGGCATGGGATCCTGAAGCTGCTGCTGGTTGGAGGTAAGGTTGATACACTAATAGAGGACACATCCCATCTCTCCCCACCAAATCCCTGGTTTTTAGCTTGTTTTAATTTTTGTAATTTTAATTCACTTTTATATTTATAATTGCTGTTATATGTCGTTTATCCTGATGTAAGCCACTCAGAGTCACCTGAACCACTAGATAAGTGGCAAATAAATTTGAAAACAAACAAAAACAAGATATCTGCAAGAACTGAAGGTTTTCTTAAATGATAGATGGTGTCATGACATCGTAAGCTGTACAAACTTGTGTGGGAAGTCATAATGCAGGCACAAAAGGGATGTAGTTTGTACTGCAATGCCTGTTTTTTTTTTCATTTGCTCCCATCAATGTTTGCGGTTCATGAGAAGAGAGAGTGAGTTTTGGAGAGTCAGCGACTAGCTAGACTTCAAGTCATCCACTGCAGAAATGCTCCTTCCCATCCAGTGCAGGGCTCTAAGCTTCCTTGGCAATTTCCCTGTGGCTGCCAGAAAGGCTGGCCTCTCTTGGGCAGTTTGTCTTTCTTTCTTGGGCAGACTGGTCTCTCTAAAAGCTGTTTTTTGCATGAGGTGCTTTTCTTGATAACTGCTGTACAGCCCAATGCTATATTCCATTCTGCCAATCCCTACCTTCCACAAAACCTGTCCCCTTCCTTTTCCATGAAGGAAAGGCGCCCTCATGCTCCCTTGATGGTGGCTTTCCTCTGCCACCCTCAAGGGAGCTTGTGCATGGATGGGGAGTGGGGTCTCCAACTAAAACTATAGGGAGAACAGTCTTGCAAAGCTGTTGTTTCTGGTGAAGAAGAGAAAAGCAAAAACATTACTCTAAATAGTTCAATAGTTATAGTTGCGTAACATTATAAGTTATTCTATCACACCAGCATGGGCATGAGGGAGGGAGGGAGGGATTCTTGATATCATCCAGAAATGGGTAATAAGACACTCTGGCTGGACAGCACTGCCTGTAATAGCAGCAACAGGAACTGTTGCTTACTCACCCTTGAGACATGAGGTAAAAATAATGCTGTGGGGGGGGGGGCATCAGTTTTGAAAATGACATGCTTTCCTGGCTTTTCAATGATTGAAGGGAAAAAACATTAATGGGGCTGTGAGGAAGAGGCCAATGTGAAATCTGCGTATCCCAGCTAATACGGAAAGTTGCCAGAACAAAATGCAGGAAAGAGAAGTTTAGTGAAGAGTTTTGTATATTTAACAGATGTGTGGATTTTCCATTTGGACTGACAGTTCTGAGCTTTAGCATATGATCATCATAACAACTATCTATGAAACCCCCTTCATAGATAGGGGAACTGTACATTTACGTTCACTGTGGTCATCGTAAATATACACATACAGTTGGTGTAATGGTTAAGGGGCAGAACTAGGTTGTGGCCTACTAGTTGATTTTCAGTCAGAGAACCTTACTAGATGACTAGGGTGTATTTTCCACATAGGATTCTGTTATGGGACAAGGTAGGAGGAAGAAGCACAGAATATGTCATTTTCAACTCCTGGGAGACAGGTTTGAAAATAATCCTGCCTGGTTTTTTGCAAGATTATTCTAGCATACCAACACACAAAATCTTTAACTGCAAAAGATCACAAATATTTTGAAATTGTTTTAGATACATAGGAGGCAAGAAAATATGAACTGAGTTTGCACTTACTTGGAATGTAAGTTAGCATAACTAGGATCAGAAATGTGTAGTAGTCGAATGAAAAATTATATTTATTAGGTAAACTAATAGAAAATAAACCAGATCTCTTGATAAAGGGCAGAGCAGCATACATTGTGAGCATTTCTCCAGTAACTCCCATTGGATATAGTATGATGAATAAAGTATACCTACAAAACCAAAACATAATATTCACATAGGGATAAAAATCAGAGAGGAAATTCTGGACATACTTATTGAAATTTCAATGACTTAAAAATACCTACATTTCATATCCAAATTAATATAAAATTTCTTATAACTGATTAGTTATATCTTGTTTGAGGATAAAACATTCAAAGTTAAATTTAACAGACTGCAAATTTCTCATTTCTAGGAACTCATGCTATATAATCCAACACACATTTACTTGGATAAAGTTTCATTAAAAACACTGGGAACCTCTAGACACAAAAAACAGAAGTGCTTCATAACATAAGTATAAACTGTTGCTTCAGTAGGATTCTGCAAAGGATTTCCTGGACATTTCCTTAATCAAAAAATAGCAAGACAGTTGAAAGAGGGGACAAACAAAGAAAAAGGGGAGAGAGAGAAGTATGAAGACAAATTAAAGAGCCATTTGAAGGTTAAAAATAAATGAAAGGAAAAGGAGTCCAATATATAGAAAAGAGAGAAACTGATGATCCTTGAGACAGTTAACTCTTCTGCAAATAAGTAAGGGATACTTTTAAAGAGAAACAGCTTTTAAACTACACTAACTGGTTATATGCTTATGTGCTATACCAATTGTTACTATAAAATAAAAATGCAATTGTTCATCATCAACTAGTTCTCTGAATATACAAAAGAAAGAAAATAATGCCCCTCCATGCATGGGTATAATCTAAATTAGGAAGCAACTGATTACAATAACCAATTGCAACTTCTCTTCTCCCTCCAAGCATTCGTGCACATGTCTTATTAAGCAAAGTGAATACAATTCTATTGACTTTCTTCCCTTCCAAGCACAAAAAAACAGCAATAATCCTAACTCCCCTTCTCCTCTCTTATAATTAATTGTAAGAAACTGAAAGGGGAACAAAGAAGATACTTAAAGATACAGAAGATACTACAGAAGATGCTCTGCTTCTGATCTTGAAACATTACAAAACATTTAGCATATTCAAATACTTCACATCTGAAACAATATCTCCATACTCAAAACAGATGCTTCAAATCCAAATGATTTTCATGCCCCTATTACGCGCTTTCCTTACATAAAATGCCCGGTGTCTGTCGGTTTCTCTTCTGCTTTATTGAGCTACTGTTTCTTAAGCTGATAATTATCAAGTATTTAATCACCTTACCTGGCCCACTTGATAAAATAAGGAAGGTGGTTTAGCAAACTAAAGGTGTAGAAAGAGTAACGGATGATCTCTGTGATAGTCCAGGCAACCACAAAAAGAAGGATGCTATCTTCACTTTGCACCTATAAAAGTTAAATGCAGCTGTTGAAAGGGAAAATGAATTATATATATATGATTAAAACATCAAGCCGTGCTTATATTCTTTCACCCCAAGGAGATGAACCATACTATACAAATCAGGCAACATGATGCTTTGAGAAACCATCCTTCCAATGATTTCAAGCTGTGCACATATAATCATACCAATTCATTCTTCTTTATTTTTTAAAAGCCACCTCAGTTCTCCCTCCAGAACAGACTACAGGAAAGTGGTAATTTTAAACTGATTTTTGCCTTCCCCATCAAGAAACGCTGAAATGAAGTCTTTTAGAAAATTAAAAAAGAAATTAGGTGAATAAAAGGAGGGTTCAAGTGGAAAACATTCTTAAGAATCCCTATAAAACTTTCTGTTAGAATCAATTGCGTAATAAAAGCTTCATCTGGAAGCCATTTCTATCGTATTATAGAAAAGAATAAAGATTAGAAGAAAATTACACCTTTGGACCAGAGGTCAGTAACACCTTTGGACCAGAGGTCAGTCTTTTGGGAATTACTGCACACTCGGATGCAATGTCTCAGGTATACAAAACAAAAGAAAGAACTGATTGTTTCGTAACTTTAATTTTAACTAATTATCATCTGTGACTTTATATACAGTATATCGTATCTGTGTCTGGCTGACAGCCTATCCAAAATGTTCTACAGTCTAGGAAATCAGGAAAAGAATTGGATTCTGTCCCTCAATATGTAAGAAAAGGTAGAACTGCTGCCGTTTCTCTCAAAGTTTCTTTGAAGAATGCCACTGCATACTGAAATATACTGCATATGGGTAGTCCTCAACTTACAACTGTTCGTTTAGTGACTGTTTGGCACTAAAAAAAGGACTTGAAATTGGTATTCACACTTCTGACCATTGCAGCATCCCCATGGTTGTGTGATCAAAATTCAGGTGCTTGGCAACTGGCATGGATATACAATAGTTGCAGCATCTCACAATCATGGGATTGCCATTTGCAACTTTCCCAGACAGGTTTTGACAATCAAAATTAATGAGGGAAGCCAATTCATTTCACAAACGCATGGCTCACTTAGCTGTAGTGATTCGCTCAACAATCATGGCAAAATTAAGAACCCCGGGGCAGAACCTTAGATGGGAAGGAAGTTCAAAAGTAATTATTAGAAAATATTACTTCACAGAAAGAGTAGTGGAAGCCTGGAACCAACTTCCAGCGGAGGTAGTTGGTCAATCATCAGTAACTGAGTTTAAACGTGCTTGCAATAAACACATGCCCATTATCTGGCAAAAATTAAAATAAATTAAAATGTTAAAAATAATTAATTAAAAAGAAAACAAAAAAAATCAAAGGACAGACATGATAGACTGCTATGTCTTTTTCTGCTGTCAGTTTTCTATATTTTTTTAAAAAAAGGTTGTAAAATCAGGCATGACTCACTTAACAACTGCCTTGCTTAGCAATTGAAATTCTGGTCCTATTGTGGTCGTAAGTCAAGGACTACCTGTACTGTACTGAAACTCTCGGTACAGGAAGGGAGGACTCTAACCTTAACCTTAACCCTCATCCCTGTTCTTCATTGTGGCGTCTGTGACATAAATATGGGGAATCAACCAGCTAATCTATCAGAAAGGAGACAGCTAAAATGATAGCTAGAAAAAAAAAGTGAGTCTTGCCAATCCCGTTTTGTTGAAATTGAAAGCTCAACTGATACCATCAAATTAATTAGGAAGGCTGAAACTAGGAGATTGACAGATCTTGGATAAAAAAGTGCTCCACAAAAAAAGTTGCTAAGATGAACAAAACCTATGTTATAGTGAAGTCTCTTGAACTGTTTGAATGTTCAATATGTCTACATAAATATGACCTAAAACGTGAATACTGAAAATTCAAAAAGGTTCATAAACTTTTAAGCACCCTGTATGTGGCCTTGAACTTTCATAGTCACTTAACTAGATCAAAAAAAGGATTAAGAGCTGCCACCACTCTTCTTTAAAAACATTGAAATGAAAATGAAGTACCTGGCTTTGTACTAACATAGGAAATGAACAAGTGTGGATTCTTTTAAAAAGGATATGATACTGTTGGAGCAAAATGCAACAGACTTCCTAGTGTCAAGGGCATGAAGAAACTACTCAAGAGCTGTAGAGTATTAAAAAATCTATGAAAAAAAAGTTGTTCATGTAGACGAAATCCTGACACTGCTTTATGCAAAAAGGAAACAACTGGTTATTTAATCCATATGAAAAAAAAATCAAAATTAGAGTTGTATGAAGAGAAGGAACAAGATTCATTGGTATTATATGAAAGAGCCAAGGTGGCGCAGCAGTTAGAGTGCAGTACTGCAGGCCACTTTAGCTGACTGTGTTCAGCAGGTCAGCGGTTCAAATCTCACCGGCTCAAGGTTGACTCAGCCTTCCATCCTTCCGGGTAGGTAAAATGAGGACCCAGATTGTTGGGGGCAATGTAAATATATATATATACATTGCTTACTGGTGTACACCGCTTAGAGAGTGCTTGCACTTAAAGCGGTATATAAGTCTCATAAATAAATAAATAAATATGTCACTCCAACAGGGAGAGAAGACAAAATACAATCAAGCGTGCAAGTTTGTTATGTCTCAATAAAGTATCATTCTAGTCTTCCTGAGGAGTCTGTTTCCTGATCTGAGCTACCTCGTAGGGTTGACATCAATCTTGTAGACCTGATTGTGTTCTACTTCAGGAGCTGCCTGCATATCTTCTGATATGATCTTGTTTCCCAGGGATTTAGGAAATTTTTTAGCCCTCTTAGTTTATGTAATTGTTGTCTCTTTCTCTCAAGGTTCCCTCATTGGCTCTCTAACAGAAACATACTTATTCTAGGAGCTTGGTCAGACAACTCTCTCTCTGAAATAGATTCAATACAGAATATATTTGGGGAGCAGAATTTACAGCTGGTTGTCTCACCAAATCATTTGGATAGTACAAAATAAGAGGAATGGAGGAAAGAATTGAGGGAGAAACCATATCACTTGCTACCAATAAAATTGGGTTGATGAGTGTTTTAAGGTAAAAATTGGCCGATGCAGACAAGACTCCATTATATGGACTTTACCAGGGCAGATAAGATGAGATAGATGGGACAGTTCTCTCTATAAAAAGAATAGTTCAAATGACATCATCTAAGTAACCATGCGATAATGTTTGAATAAAGAACAATGCTTTAAGATTGATTTCTGTGCTAGAGAAGAACACTCAATGATTCTACCATTGTGATGGTCAAAAGAGTACTCTGGCTAAAGTAATCAATATTTTGTTATCAATGACATTGCTGTTAACAACAAAAAGAAACTTCGGTTTAAGGAGACACCTGCATTTTCAGAAACAATATTAAATTAACAAATTACAGGTTCTAATTTCTTGTACTATTAAATACGTCAATTGTACTATCACTGTATTACCTTTGCATCATGCAGGGAGAAGAGACTTGATATCCTCATGTTACTAGTAATTACTGAAAAAGCTTTTATTTGCACTTAAACTTTCCCTCTGTGCTATTTTTTTTTTTTAAAAAAAATTCATACAAGACTGCAGGCAGTACATTTCATATCATATCAGGCTCTCATTATACCCGAAGTATTTTGTTAATGGAGTACATCTTACGTCACCTACTGCCACCTACTGGACATATGATGAACACTGTTTTACATTCCACTTTTCCAATGACAAAAATAATGAACTAAAACAATGGCTACTCAAGATCGGCTAATGACTGGAAAACTATTTTCAGCATCATTCAAAACTAATAGCATATTAGAGCTATTATAAATAATTAATGCTGTTACACTAACAAATAATTCATAGCTTAAAATGAAACACAGCTATCCCTACATCCACAACCAATAGCTGATTTTATTTCTCTCCAATGTCAGATACACAAATATTCTTTCTTTCAAAAATAGTCCTAAGAAGGAAATTCATTCTTTACTGTTGCAGAAATAAAGAAAAACAATAATCAAAATGTAAACATATTTACTTATTGTTCTTATTTCTATTCTGCCTTGATCAAAACATTTGGTGGCTTACACAAACCAGTTAAAACACCCATAGCACAACTTCTAAGAACAATAAAACTGTACCAAATATAAGAATGAAAATAATAAAAATAGTAGGTTCCAAGGGCATGATAAAATCAGGGGAAGGATCACTGGAACAATTCTATCTTTAGTAGCTTCCAAAATGTCAACTGGGAGGGGGTTAACCTGATCTCTACTGGAAAGCTGTTCCACAGTGTTGGTGCTGTCACAGAAAGGCAGAGCCCTCCCATTCTCAAAAATGTGTGATAAATAACAATCACTCTCTTTTTATCTGATCAGCCGGGCCAGTATTGGTGGGAGTAGGTGATCATACAGATATTGGGTACCAAATATTAAAGGGCTTTGTAAGTTGAAACTAGCATCTTAAATTGTATCTGGAAAACTATTGGCAAAACTGGTCTTATTTGCTGATGATACTGGAAGATAGGAAGTATACAGCCTGCTGCGTTTTAGACCAACTTTGGACCAACTTAAAGTAGTCTTTAAGGCCCAAGAGTGCATTATAGTCCTTCAATCCATCTGGATGGTGATAAGCTCTATTTAGGCCCTCCTGCTGCAGGTAGGGTCACAAATAGCATACTAGTTGGAGTATCAAAAACTGCTGCTGGGTCCAGTAAACCAGGAGGGATACATTACCACCATCCAAGTCCTGACAAAGGTCTTCTAAGAGAGTGGCAATTGTTGCCTCCATACCAAACCTGGAAGCAGTATCCTGAATGAAAAAGTTCAGGTGATTTCCTTCATCAAGAGAGCTGCAAACATATTCTGCTACCATCAGCTCATTAACTCCCCCCCCCCAAAATCATCAATAATCTTAGCATTGCAGACTATCAGGTTTTGATCAATAACATCTGAAAGGGAAATTCACTTGCTTTTTGAGTCTTTCAGCAATACCAAGTGATATTTGTTTTGCTAAGCAGGTTAGCTGTAAAGGTGTAGATTAAGCTAGACCAGGGGTGTCAAACTCGCAATGTCACGTGACATGTCGTGATGTATCATGACTTTTTTGCCATTGCCGGCAATGGGGTGGGCGTGGTTTTGCTATGATGCATCCTGCCCACAGGCCGGCATTTTGATACCCCTGAGCCAGACTAAATCAGTGAAATCTCTACTCTGTTTTTAAAAATCATAAGATCCGCTGGGTTCATTCTGCCCCATGAATCATAAATTGCCCATCAAGTCAATATGCAGAAAGCTAATGACATATGAGTGTTCTGAATAAAAGCTTTGGAGTACTGGACACTAAGTTTTTTCCCCACGAACTAAAGATTATGAGAATAATGTAAAGATATTAAAGTTAAGCAATGCCTGACACTTCCAAGAAAACAAAATATAATCAAGCCTGCTTAACTACTGGTGTGCAATACCTTTGAGTGCTGGCACATTGTTTTCAATCTGGCATGACAAGCTTTTGACTTTAATTGCTTGCCATACTTATTTAAAGGGAAATCACACAAGGCATCCCTATCTTTGAATCATTTTTATCCTCCCTAATGAAAAGTAAGAAAACAGGATTTAAATTAAAGAGCGGCAGGTTTTTTCTTCAATTTCAAGTGTTAAAAGGGGGGGGGGAGAGACAGGACAAGCTAACAATGTTATTATCTTAGTAATAAGAACAAGCACATTCTTCAAGCATCATTGGACTCATGCAATTAATATTAGGAGCTAAACATCAGAAAGCATCCAAGAAAACATTTGAAGAACAATCTGCTATCACATATTTGATACCAAAACAAACAATCCCTTCATTAGACTGGCAAATAAATTAAGATAGCTTTGTCTTGTTTGAGAAAAAATTATCTTCAAGAAAAATCTGACCAAAATTATTAAGAGTCTCTCATTAAAAGACTTGAAAAACACGGGGAAGAGTTATGCAAGAGATGAAACACATGCATCTTACAACATCCTCAACAGATGAACTTGTTCAAAGAACTCAGGTATGTAGACAGCCTTTCAAAAAAAAAATGTAGAATATTTTCATAACAATGCAAGTAACCATTTTTTCAAAGAAAACAATACATATGTGTCTTTCAACCCCTAGCCTGGGCTGCTTAGGTAATCAATCAATAAAATTAAATTCTACTACAGCTATAATTTTAATTTTGAATGTTTGTATTCTACAATCGAGTTCTTTCTATGCCATCATTAAGATACTGGAATTATTTCTAATCATATGTTTAAGTTATATTAGTACTACAATAGTGTATTCCAATGACATCTACATTAAAGTTGCTTAAGGGTTTCGAAAAACAGATCCACTCTCAATTCTTCCAGCAGACTTGCTAGCCATGCTACCTGGAAATTGTAAACTAAGTTACAGTACTTAAAAAGATATTTTTCCTTTATATAAATTTTTTACTGGGAGCTGCTCAGAGTCACTTAGAAAGGTTTCTGGCCATACAAATTGAATAAATAATAACAACTTTGGTTTATGAAAAATTGAATGCAGTGAATGAAACCAATGAAGTAAAAAAGGTAAGTGTTCATGTGAATGTTGATTGTCCTTTCCAAACAATGAGTCGGATAATGATACCTAGTTCTTTTCAAGCCTACTGAATCTGACTTGACATATATTAAATGGGAACAAAATAATGTCCACCAAAAAGTATTCTAAATCTAAATTACATGTCCAAGGTGTTGAAATATGACATTTAAACCAACAGTATTGAAAAGGTTATTTGTTTACCGCATGTCTACATGCACATTTGATATCAGCAAAAGAGATTATGTTCACAGAGAACAAAAATAGCAGCTTCATGATAAAGGATGAATAAAATAGTTCACTCTCAACTCACCTCTTTTACACTGTGGGCTATGCCCCATGTCAGAAAAACTCTTGACATGATTTGGAAAGCAGTCAAAACAACAGAGGAAGGAACAATCCCTGTAAAGACAATTTAGATTTAATACATTTTTGAGCTCCTAAACCAGGGGTGTCAAACTCGCAACATCACGTGATGTGTCACGACATATTGTTGACTTTTTTCCCATTGCTAGCAATGGGGTGTGCGCAGTTCCAGCATGACACATCTGGCCCATGGGCCGACAGTTAAACACCCCTGTCCTAAACTATCCACCTACCTCTTAATAGTAATCTGATTTGGAAAGAGACAGTTTTATGAAATTAATTTTAATGTTTTAATACTAAAATATTGGTAAATATTATTTTATTATTGTTTCAAAATTTCTTTCATGGGTGAATTTTGGATCAGAGATGAAGACACAAGGTTTGCTATAGCTTGATCTCAAAATATGCCAAACTATGATTTTCAAGTAATAAATCTGATAAACACATGACTAGTTTTCCTTCTGATTATCAGATGCCAGAGCTAAAACAACAGAAGACATTATGTTCCACATAACATACTTATATGAGATTCCTAGATGCTGGTGCCAAGCACAGAAGGAAACAATCACCCAGTAAGACAATTACAACAATGGTATTTTCAAATGACATTTTTTGTTGAACAGTAAACTCTTATTTATGCAACAGCACTTATCTCAGATAGAAAGGGACAATGTCATATCTGAATAAATGGCTAGTGAATATTCAACTGCTTATGACATACGAAGAAAAAATATATTTTTTCCCAGTAATTTTATTTCCATGACATCAATGATTGTTTAGGGACTATAATTAAAATCCAAACATTCCCACTGAAATGTCTGAATAGCACTAGCTAATTAATAACTCTGGAAGAGGAAATGAAAGATTTTTCATGTGTAAAATTCATGTATTTCTATAATGTAATTTAACACTAGTAAAGTGATATAAGTTCTCAGCTGTAAACATTTGTGCATACATAAAGCACTATTTCTAATTCAATTGTATTTCTCTCAATCAACATAATCAAATTTTGTTTTAGATTTTGTCACTGAGTTATTACATGCATAAATGTAGAAAGTTTGTCTTTATATAACAAATAATAATAATAACTATGCTAGGTGTTGCTCTTCCTGCACATCTGGTAACATGGGCTACAGGAGGTGCTATATAAATCTAACACATACATATACAAGATAGTGAGTGATCCAGTCTCCTCTGCCAGACCCAATTTTTTTTTCCCCACCTGAATGGTATGATTGCCTTATTAGAAACCAGGAAAGTGTTGACCCTGCTAAGGAACCCATCTTCAGTACAGGATAGGGAAAATGCATCTATGGCAGCAATCTCTTTGCTGGAGATTCCAGCAGTACCGGAGTCAGCAAGCCCACTTGTTCTGATAGACTCTGCAAATTCACAGGACCCCTCAACTATTTTCCCTGATCATAACAGACTCAGATATTTCAGCCCCTTGGCCTGAGCAGAGGTCCTTCATGAAGATCCAGCCCAGAACTACACAAATTTGAGACTGGCCAAAAGGCATGGGGGGAGGGGGGATCCAAGAAGACAGCAGATTGCTATCCAGTGAGTGTCAGTTGTGGACTAGGCAGAGATTCAGCATGGCTAATTAATGGCCATCCTTCTCTTTCGACAATGCTGGGGACAACTTAGTTAAAACTCAGCTCTTGCTTGTGACTATCCTGACCTTAACTCTTTCTCCTTTGGATTCCCCATCTGACTGGTCTCCATCCTTGTTGCCTGTTTGTCCCAGGACAATTATCTCTCTTCAGAGGTTCTGCAAAAAGACTTTTTCCACTTAATTGCAACAACATCTATTTCTAGCCTGGCAATTGAAATAGCATGTTCATTTGCTTTCTAGCAGCCAGGTCAACTATTAAAAAAAAAAGTGTGTTTGTGTTTTACTTTGACTTTCCTGTAAGGAGACCAGAAGAACAGAAAATTGGATCAAATTTTTAACTTGTAAGTAAATTGCTTCAAAATGTTGCATTTTATTTTGGCAAACCTTAATGTTTATATCTAACAGTTGTTCCATAAGCAGTATAAAACAGAAGTAGGCCAATTTTTATTATTAAATAATTAACACCATCTCTATACAAGTTGAAACAACTTTTGTTAGTCTGAACATGTAATTCTTACTTTTGAGAAAACAGATTTGCATATTCAAATGCATGTTTAAAACAGAAATAAGGAAAACCAAATGCTGAGAAACTGGATGTATATCATGCTATATACAGTTGCTATTCCTTAAGAATATGAGCAGAATTCCCTCCTTGCCTTCCAAAATAGAGATATTGAATATTTAATTAAAAAACTTACCTACTGCACAGTGCACGATCTAAAAAAAAGAGAAATAATTAAGACTAGGCTTCTCACATTTGTAATACGATTTTCTTTACTACAACAGCATCATGGATTATGACTAAGAACATTGTTCTTAAATAGTATCTCCACCAGTCATTGTTATCATAACATGTATCTCTTATCTGTTCAATAATTTTGTGCAATTTTCATCTCATCAATCACTATCAATTCCTCACCTATAATTCTGCTATGCTGAGAAATCACCTTTCAGAAAACTATCCTTAATGTTTGAGCGTCCCAGTGACTTAAAAGAGATAAAACTCATATCCTTGGGTATGTTCATGAGACAATGATCATTGTCAGTTCAGAACTTCTTCCATGAAATAAAGCAATCCCTCTTCTCTATGCATTATTGGAAAGAGAAGTGAGTCACAGGATGGCAGTTATATGAGCTGCTGCTGGGATATCAGAACCACCCTTAAAAAGAATTTAATTTTCCCTCCCTCCCTCCCTCCCTCCCTCTCCCTCTCTCTCTCTCTGTGTGTATATATATATATTCAGATTTGTTTTTGCTGACAAGATTTAAAGATTTAAGTGGAAGACTAGTATTTCGGACTCATATGTCCTCATCAGCTAGCCACACCCCTGAGGACTGATGAGGACAAATGAGCTGATGAGGACAAATGAGTCCGAAATAGCTATACTAGTGTCTCACTTAAATCTTTAACTCTTGTCAGCAAAAAGAAATCTGAATTTGTAATGTATCGTAGTATGTGTGTGTGTGTGTGTGTATATATATACACACATACACACACATATATCTATCTATCTATCTATCTATCTACATACATACATATCGTAAATGCCGGCGTATAAGGCGACTTCCGCGAGCGCTGAAATCAGTGCCAAAGACGGGGATCATCTTATACGCCGAGTCGTCTTATACGCCGGAAATACTGGTAGTTTCCGGCGTATAAGACGACATTCTAGGAATGCGGCCCGGCTATAAAGACGGGGATCGTCTTATACGCCAGGTCGCCTTGTACACCGGCATTTACGGTACATACATACATACATGTAGGTCTTTGGTTATTCGGGTTTTCTCCTGCGTCAAATTGGAAGTGTCTTGGTGACGTTTCGACGAAGTCCCATTCGTCATCTTCAGGCTGGTGTTTTCGGCTTCATGCTTTTAGGAGCACGAAGCCGAAAACACCAGCCTGAAGATAATGAATGGGACTTCGTCGAAACGTCAGCAAGACACTTCCAATTTGATGCGGGAGAAAACCCGAATAATCAAAGACCTACATACAAACACCCGTGAAAACCTTAGAAAATATATGTATGTATGTATGTATATGTATATGTGTGTATATATATATGTGTGTATATATATATATATATATATATATATATGTATATATCAGAATAAACCTTGCAAAAACATATGATGCATTTAAAAGGGATAGTAAGTAATTCAGCATTACAATATAGGAAGAAGTCAAAGTGCCTAGGGCAGTGATGGCAAATCTTTTGAGCTTGACGTGACAAAAAAAATCAGAAAATGCCTACCTTAACTCTGCTGGCATGTCACACATGCATCCTAGAGAAAAAAAGGCTTCTCCGGACCTCCTCTTTGGACTCTCCTCTCCTCTGGATTCTCATCTCTGGATGCTCTGAAAGTTGTGTGATTTTGGGACTCCTCGGAGTGATGTGAGTTTCAGAGGGTTTGCAGGTTTTTCCAGACCCTTTGAAAGTCATGTGGGATGGTTCTGAGGCCTCTGGAACCTCAGGAAATTGTATGAAAATGGGAATGTGCAATTTTTGAATGTCTCGGGCTGCACAAGAGCAAGGCCTTCTTGCACAACTTCCAGAGGGTTCCTGAAGTGTGGAATGTCACCAAAAATGGTATGCCATGCATGTCATCTGTGACATATATATCATAGATTTGCCATCACTGGCCTAAGATAAGAAGACTTTCCCTGTGATACACCTACCTCAAGCAAAGCTCCAGTCTGGAAGAATTTCAAAGGCTTTTCTATTGAATGATAGAGATTATGATAGCTACCCGTTGCAAGGTATGCTCTGACTAAACCAACTGCTATAACAAGCCACCTAGAAGAAAAAGAGACAGGAAAACATGGTGATGTTTTTCTTGAAATGCCAATATTCTCCATAATCATGCAACAGATACCATGAAATATTTCAGGAGTAATATAACCTTCTTAAAATAAGCAATTCAGCATTATATTCCACTGAGATAGAAATATACTTTACCAGTTTGGTTGCTGAAAAAAATGCAAATTATAGTCTAACAGCTGCAACTGCGAAGCTAAAAGTGGGATTCTTTTAAATATTTTAAACAGAAGTAAATAGCGTCTCTATTAACCGAAGATTAGGAATAAAACTGAATCTAAAGCCATTAGGTTTTGTTCAACTGATAATGATTCGCTCACTTCTCCAGTACAGAACTTGCATATGAAGCTTAACTATGTCATGCAATGTTGTATGAAGAGTAGAGTACAATATTAAATGTCTCCAAGGAAACAAAGTATGGGTGCACACCATCAAATAAATTGTGTACTACTACTACTTCTTTACTAGCTACTCTTTACAAAAATCCAATAGATCCAATGAGACTTACCAAGTAATTATATACACTTCAAAGGCTTATTTTCTTAGAAAGAAAGTTGGTGTTATGCATTTTTGGGTGTTGGTGTTATGCATGTCAGTCTTTTTGTAAAAAAAAAAAATTACCCGATAGGACCTGGAAACAAGGGTGAGCAGACATAGCATTAATGGGAACCCGACTGGGACTGATCTTCATTTAAAATTACTATTTAGCAATCTCATAATGAACCAACTTAGTCACACTCATGGGTGTTGTTCGTCCATCGATTTTGATGAGGACCTTGACATCTTGTAGATTATGGGCCATAACGATGTGTCCGTAGGTGGCTGATAAGACCGATGTTAGCATGGAATGTTCTACCACATACTGAACAAAGAAATGTAGACACTGTTACTTCATCATTTACAGCTCTGGCTTTGCGGAGTGCTCGCTTCTCTTGTGCCAAGATTGTCCTTCTGTGTTCATATGTCTGGCAACCCTGGTACACCAAGGTGCGCCATGTCGATCGATCATGCACCAGAAGTTCCCAAGAGATGGTGTTAATATCCAGGGACTTGAGAGGCTTTTAGCGTGTCTTGGTATCGCTTCTTTTGTCCCCCGTGCGATCGTTTTCCTTGAGACAGCTCACCATAGAAGAGCTGTTTAAGGATGTGATGATCTGGCATCCTTACAACATGGCCTGCCCAGCGCATCTGGGCTTTCATCAACAGAGTGTAAACTGATGATAAGCCTGGTCTGGAGAGGACATCTGTGTCTGGTATCTTATCTTGCCACTGGATCCTCAGAATTCTACGAAGGCAAGTCATGTGGAAGTAGTTCAGTTGCCTTACATGCCTCCTGTACACTGTCCAGGTCTCACTAGCATACATCAGGGTAGTTAGCACTGCTGCCTGGTAAACTTTAAGCTTAGTAGCAAGGCTTATTCCATGGCGGTCCCACACATTAGTCCGCAATCTGCCAAATGCAGAACTTGCCTTGGCAATTCTACAGTTGACCTCGTTGTCAATTGTCACTGCACGGGAGAGGGTACTACCAAGATACATAAACTGGTCCACTGCTTGCAGCTTTTGTCCCTTTACTGTGATGGTAGGCTCTTGATATTGGGCTTTTGGAACTGGCTGGTACATCACTTCAGTTTTCTTTGTGTTGATGAAGAGGCCAAAGTTGTCACAAGCGGCTGCGAATTTGTCCATGCTGGCTTGCATTTCCTGCTCCGATCCTGCATTAAGAGCACAGTCATCAGCAAAGAGGAGATCTCATAGCACAGCCTCCTTTACCTTGGTGACAGCCTGACATCTTCGCAGGTTGAACAATTTCCCATCGGTTTTGTACCTCAGATTAATTCCCACTGAGCTGTTCTGAAAGGCGTCTGACAGCATGGCTGAAAACATCATGCTGAACAGGGTTGGTGCCAGCACGCAGTCTTGCTTAACGCCATTAGTGACAGGGAAGGCCTCTGAGGCTCCACCATTACTCAGAACACGAGCCGCCATGCCATCATGGAACTGCCATACCATCAGAATAAATCTGTCAGGGCACCCAAACTTCGACATAATGCGCCATAATCCTTCACGACTGTGTCGAAAGCCTTGGTGAGATCCACAAAGGTGGTGTATAGTTCACGAGTCTGCTCCTGACATTTCTCCTGAAGCTGTTGAGCTGCAAAGATCACGTCCACCGTGCCACGCTCTTTGCAGAAACCACACTGTGTCTCAGGTAGTATACCCTGTTCCAGATGGTCAATCAGGTGATTTAGCAACACTCGTGCAAAGATCTTGCCTGCGACAGAGACAAGTGATATTCCTCTATAATTATCGCAGACTTGTCGATTTCCTTTCCTCTTGTAGAGATGCACGATGGACACGTCTTTCAGTTCCTGGGGAATGGAACCTTGTTTCCAGAAAGATCGGAACAACTGGGTAAGTTTTTCAACAAGCACAGCACCACCAGCCTTATAGACTCCCGCTGGGATTGCGTCAGATCCTGGCGCCTTACCACTGGAACACTGACTGATGGCCTGTGAGGTTTCAGCCTCCGATGGTAGGGCATCCAGACTATAGTTGATATCTACCTGGGATATCCTTTCAATCGCCTCATTATTGATGGTAGATGGGCAGTTCAGTGGAAATGCTCAGCCAACGCTGTAAAATCAGGGTCTTCTCAGTGATAAGAGTTGCACCACTCAAATCCAGTAAAGGAGAACTTCCTAAGGGCTGAGGTCCATACAGGGATCTCAGGGCTTCATAGAACTGTTTGACATCGCCTCTATCAGCAAACCTCTGGATTTCATCTGCTTTGGCACTCAACCAGGAGTCCTGCATCTTGCGGAGCTTGCTCTGTACAATCCTGCGAGTGTTTATAAAAGCATTTTTCTTTGCAGTTGACGATGGGTCATTCTGATGAGCACGGTAGAGATAGTGTTTTTCAGCAAGCAAGGCCTTAATCTCTTCATCGTTTTCATCAAACCAGTCCTGCTGCTTCCTATATGAAGGTCCAAGAACCTTAAGTGCAGAAGAGTGCAAGATGTCCCAGAAACATTCCCAGTCCTTCTCAGCATTTTCCTGTATTTGCAGCTCCAGGAGTTGATTGTCAAGATCTTTTACTAATGAAGCTACTACGTCTGGGTTTTCCAGTGTACTGACGTTGATCTTTTTCATCACAACTCTGTTTCCCTGTGGACGATTCTTTGGCTTGATGTGAATATTTAACTTGGAAATGATTGAGTCTATGATCAGTCCAGCAGTCAGCACTCGGCATAGCCTTAGTTACTCTTACATCTTGCATGTCTTTCCTCCGCACAATGACATAATCAATGAGATGCCAGTGCATCCAGGACATCTTTTTACGAATAGGCAGGTGAAAGATGGTATTAGTAATGACCAGGTACCTCTGGTGTAGGGCTGTCATGCCTCTCTAGGGCAGCTCGTACACCTTTGGTCCCCACCTGACACTCAGCTCTCACCTGCGCATGTTACAGCTACTAGGAGCCACAGGTGAGAGCTGAGTGTCAGATGGGGATCAAAGGTGTACGAGCTGCCCTAAAGAGGCATGACATGCCCTACACCAGAGGTACTACCCCTCCCTGACCACCCCATACACCCATAAATACACTCATGGGTATTTATGGCAATGAATGCATAAGGGAAAATCAGGAGGCACAATGTTATGCTGGCTTTAGATTTTTGCATCTCAGAACTTCAATTAAAATATAAGGCTTTAAAGCAGGGGTGTCAAACTGCCAGCCTGCGGGCCGGATGCGTCCTCCAGAAGCCGCACCCACCCCATTGCCGGCAATGGCAAAACTGTCCTGATATGTTGTGCAACGTCACGTGACATCACAAGTTTGACATGTCTGCTTTAAAGATATAAGGCTCCTGCCTTGAGCAGGGGCTTGACCAGAAGACCTCCGAGGTCCCTTTCAGCCTTATGATGCTATGTTTCTAAAAGCAGAATGTATTCAGCTGATATTAGAGATAACATTGCTAAAGAAAGCTTTTCTACCCAAATTAAAGTGTCACAAATTTGTTATTGAAACACATCTTTATCTTTAAGAAACATCCACTAATCCCTGGGAAATCAGAGAGTTCCAGAAGTTTAGAGTAGTTTTAGGATGGATGAAAATGATCTGCAACTTAACACAGACAAGACAGAAACTGTTGATGGGAAAATATATTTTAGCTGTTTATCCAGTTCTGAATGGAGTTGCACACTCTCTGAAAGTTCTAGATCATCATTTGAGGTCTTGTAGGAATTACAGGATTGTGAAAGCTGTGATAATGACTATATTTGTGGAATTAGGCTCACTAAGGTGCTTGCAGACATTTCCTATTTAATACCTTCTGGCCTACAGTTATAATCTGTCAGGAAGCTGGATGTCCTATATCAGGTTTTCTCACTATCACTCTGATTTTCCAAAAACTCCCACTTACTATTACCAAATTTATTTGCTGCCCATCTTGCAGTTCAAAGTGACTCTGAGTGGCTTAGCAACTTAATTTTATCGTGTATTAAATGCATGGATTAGTGATGCATCAGCATTGAGAAACAGCACTTATTTCTCACCACATGGAAATATATCCAGAGTAAATGATACTTTAGTTGGCATGCAATTCTATAATGACAGTGATCACTGAACAACCACTTGGCTGTTCTTTCTTTAGACAGCAATAAGATGACAAAAGAAAGTGATATGGTCCCAAAAATGGTTGCAAATGATGCTGATTATACTGAAATACAACTTGCTGACATTTAGAATGGACACGCGCCTTCAAAAATCAACCAATACACACACCTTATATATTCTGAATAAGTTCTTATCACATGTATGTTCAATCCTGGCACCTTAATGCTGTATGTACTATTGTAACACAAAAAATTGTAATGCGCCTCAAATATATCAGATTCCAATTATTGCTTTATTATTAGAGTCTAATAATTATTTGTACAGTGTAATTCTATAGGCAAATAGAAAGAAAAACATGGCACATAGATATCTTAAATTATTAAGAAAGTGGTTGTAAGGACCCACCCCACTTTGCATCTTAAGAAGACAGAACTCTTGGAATAGTTCTTCCAACAGGAATCCTTTATTAAGAGAAAATGGTTGCAGGCATGCTAGACAGGACTTGGGGTCCAAGCTCTCCCATTCAAGGTTTTAAGGGGTTCCCCAGTAGTCCCACCCAATCAACCCCCCTTCCCAGTGATAGTTTCAAGTATCACAATTCCACCCCGTTTCTTCTTTCGTCCGTCTGGATGGAGACTTCAGATAACTACATGAAAGGCAAATACTCTTCTTTGTTAATGCTAATGGTCTCTGTTGCTAACGCTTTGAGGTTACAATAGGTTACAATAAACACACATTCAGCATTCAGCTCTTTGAAGTCTACTGAAGGAAGTGAGGGCCATAAAGCCCCTTTGTTCTCCCCCTTCTCTCCCTCTTATGGCAGAATCCAAAGAAGGCAGAATTGGGAGTTTCTATATTTGATAATTTAAAGATGAAATATAATTGGATTCTGACATCCGGCCCCTCTTAACAATAAGAGAGATCCACCTGAAAGAAAACACAAGTATAAATTTTAGTCAGGCTTGTTAGGATACTCTGTGTGAAACTTCTTCAATAGCTTCGGGGCTCTGACATGACGTTTATGGACCCACTCATTTTGTGAGGGCGGGAGGTGTTTCCAGGCAACTAGGTACTGAGTTGCTCCATGATATCTCCTAGAGTCAAGGACTTCCTTTATTTCGAAGTGTTGTTCACCCTCCACCATGATTGGAGGTGGTGGGGGGGGATTTTTGGCCGTAGAGGTGACTGATGCTCTCTTTTCAGCAAGCTGCAATGAAAAATTAGGTGTATTTGCCTGAGATTTTTGGGTAACTCTAATTCTACTGTTACTGGATTTATGATTCTTTTAATTGGAAAAGGTCCTATGTATTTTGGTCCAAGTTTTTTACAGGGCTGTAGGGACTTTAGGTATTTTGTAGATAAGTACACCATGTCTCCTATAATGAATGGTGTAGGCTCAACCCTTTTTTTATCGGCTTGTGTTTTATATGCCTGCCTAGCTTCATCTAGTGCTTTTCTGACTATTGGCCAGGTGTTTTGTAATTTCTCCATCCATTCTTTCAGCGAGGGGATCGTTGGTTCGTTTGGGGTTAATTCTGGCATGGGATTGAAACTTTGACCGGTGGCTATTTGAAAAGGATTGTAACCTGTGCTGGAGTGGACTGCATTATTGTAGGCAACTTCTGCAAAAGGGAGTAAGTCCGCCCACTCGGTCTGCTGGAAACTAAGAAAACATCTTAAATATTGCTTAAGTACTGTGTTCATTTTTTCAGCCCCCCCATTTCCTTGAGGGTGGTGGCTAGATGTCAGTCCCTGAGTGGTTCCTAAGAGGGATAAAAAGTCCTTCCAAAATGCAGACGTAAATTGCACCCCCGTCAGAGATGATGCGTTGGGGTGCCCCATGCAATCTGTAAATGTGCTGGATGAAAAGTTTTGCTAAGGCTTTTGCAGTGGGAATCTTTTGGCAAGGGATAAAGTGCAACTGTTTGGAAAACAAGTCCGTGACCGTCCAGACCACAGTATTCCCATTGCTTTCTGGCAATTCCACTATAAAATCCATGGCTATTTCTCTCCAGGAGGCTGAGGGACTTGCCATTGTTTGCAATAGTCCTGGCACTTTCCCTTGCAACCTCTTTGCTGTGGCACATTTTGGACAACTGGCTATATAACTTTCAATGTCCTTTTTCATGGATGGCCACCAAAATTGCCGTTTAATTAAATGTAAATTTTTTACAAATCCAAAATGCCCTGCTGATTTTGTGTCATGGCAAAGGTGCATGAAAGTTACTCTTTGAGTTGTTGGTATATATAACTTTTCCCCTATCCAAGGCAACCCGTCTTTCATTGTGCACACAATTTTGTTTTTCTGGAACCAATCATCTGTTTCCAAACTTTTTCTGAATTCAATTCCAGTTTGGCTGTCCAGTTGTGGTTTTAATTTGGCTTGGGTTCTTGTGGTTACTGGTGCTGCCAGTTGTGACTCTGCCATTATTGGTCTAGAGTCTGTGGTTCGTGCGCTGTTATATTTGGGCATGCGAGATAGTGCATCTGCCAGGAAGTTCTTTCTTCCTGGTAAATGTTTGAGCTTAAATTGGAATTGGTGAAAATGCTGGGACCAGCGGGCTTGTTTTGGATTGAGTTTCCTGGAAGTTTTCAGGGCTTCCAAATTTTTGTGATCAGTCCACACCTGGAAGGGGATTTTGTTGCCTTCCAGGAACTGTCGCCATGTGAGTACTGCCCAACGTATCCCATAAGCCTCCTTCTCCCATACGGGCCAGCGCTGTTCTGTTTCTGTGAGTTTCTTGGATGTATATGCACAGGGTTGCAATACTGCATCATCATTTTCTTGTAATAGCACAGCCCCCACTGCCACATCACTTGCATCTGCCTGTATTATGAATGGCTTGTCCATATCTGGGTGCCTTAGTACTGGTTCGGCAGAAAAAAGTCTCTTTAGTCTCTCAAACGCTGCTTGGCACTCCATTGTCCAGGTTAGTGGCTGGCTAGGTTTTACTGAGGATGTTCCCTTCGTTTTTAGTAAGTTGGTGAGGGGCAAGGCTATCTGTGCAAATGAGGGGATGAATTGGCGGTAAAAATTTGCAAAGCCCAGGAAACTTTGTATTTGCTTTCTTGTGCGGGGTGGTGCCCATTCTAATACTGCTCTGACCTTCTCTGGGTCCATTTCAATGCCTGTGGGATATGCGATAGCCTAGGGTATCTAGTCCTTTCCTGTGGCAGATTCGCTATTTTGAGAGTTTGGCAATATAGGTGTGCGTCTCGCCGCTTCTTAAAACCGCTCTTACAACTTTGACGGGTTCTTCTTTGTTTCGGTAAGATAAGATGTCGTCCAAGTAAACACAGGACCCCTTAACGCGGTGCTCTTAGAGTTCATTGATTACTTGCATAAGACTGCAGGGCCCCCTTGTAATCCAATGGCAAGAGCTTTGAATTGATAGCACCCCATGGGGCAGTTAAATGCAGCTTCCCAAAATTTTCGTCCCCTTCCTTGACATCTCTGCACGCGATAGTAAGCTTCCCTTAAGTCTAGTTTAGAAAAATTTGTCCCTTTCGATAGGTGTGACAGCATGTCTTTCATGAGGGGCAGCGGGTATAGGTTGCTTTCACTGATTGTATTCAGGGCCCTATAATCCACGCATAAACGTAAAGAGCCATCCTTCTTCTCTCTAAAAAGAACCGGGGCAGCCACTTTAGGGCTTAGCTGGTTCAATGAAACCTCTCTCCATGTTTTTTTTAATAAATCTTTCCATTTCCTCCTTCTCCTTTGGGCTCATGGAGTATAATCTGGGTTTCGGGAGTTTTGCCCCAGGCTTGAATTCAATGGTACAGTCTGTGGGTCGGTGGGGGGGAAGCTCATTCGCTCTCTCCTCACTGAAGACTTCAGCAAGGTCCCTATATTCCTCTGGTATTTCTGTTACTCTTTTTTCCTCTCCTATGGATGCTTTTTCTATTCTTGATTCTGGTAGCCTCTCTTGGGGTTTTAAGTCCATAGGGTCCCCCTTCGGGAATTTGATTTCTGTCGTCCTCCAATTTACCCAGGGGTTCCATTTTTTCAACCATTCCATCCCTAAAATCATTGGGCATTCCATACCTGGGGTCACCACAAACGTTAAGTCCTCTTCATGGTTGCCCAGGGAGAGGTGTATTGGCAGAGTGGCTAGGGTAGCTGGCACCCCCCCTGCTATGGATCCATCTAGCTGGCCAAATGAGATTGGTTGTTCCAGTCTCCTGGATGGGATGCCCAGATTCCCCACTAGTGTTGGCTAATGAGGCAGCGGGTGCAGCCAGAGTCTATTAAGGCTTTCACCTTCACAGCTTCGGGCATGGGGGGGATTAATATAGTCACTGTTTTGAAGATGGGTGTGATGCGTCCACTTACCAGGGGTTCGCCTTCCGAGCTGTCATCTGAGGCATCCACCGTCCCTGTGGTGTAGGCTGGAGTTCTTTCCCCTTGGTGAGCAGAGGTGTGGTTTTCTGCAATTTCCATCATTTTCATGGCTGTTTCTTTTGGCTTAGCTGAATACCCTCTGGGTTTGTTGATTGGGGATCTGTCTGGGTTGTGCTGGGGGGACTTTGAGCGGCATTCTACAGCTCGATGCCCTTCTCTTCCGCACTTGAAACACCCCATCTGCTTCTTGGCTGTATCCGATGATTTCACCGGTTGGTGTGTCAGCTCAGGCGGGGGGCGGCTCCATTGTTTTCCTCGGCGATGCCTCTTCAATATGTCGATCTCTGCTTCCTCTGCCCAGACGTACCATTCCTCAAGTCGATGTGGGTCTCCTCGGGGCAGGCAAGCATCATATAGATCATAGTTTAGTCCGTCTTTGAAACGGCCAAGGAGGATGTCTTCTGGCCAATTCAGTTTGCTGGCAATGGCTCGGAATTCTTGTGTATACTCCGCCACTGGGCGTTTGCCCTGCCTCATCGTTGTTATTCTTTCACGGGCTTTGCGATCAGCCAGGGGGTCTTCAAACCGTCTTCTCAACGAGGACATGAAACGGTTGAAGTTACTGAGTTCTGGGGCATTGGAGTCATGCAGGTTCACCACCCAATCGGCAGCTGGTCCATCCAGGGCAGATTGCACGATCCGGATGCGGGCTTTGTCGCTGGGGATGTCCTGCCCATAGTCCTCCATGTAGCTGAGGACTTGGGTTAGGAAAAACCCCAAGCGTGTTGGCTCCCCTTTGAATTTCACTTCCAACGGTGGACGTCTTGGAATGGATCGGTGCCTCTGTTGTGGGTGGTAGTGCCTTCCGTCCAGATTGCCATCTGTGGTCCGGTAGGGGGTGGGAGCTCCTGGATCAGTAAATGTCCCTGGGGTTGCAGGTTCCACGTCCCCCTCGGTGTCTCTCCCTTTGTGGCTCCATGAACTGGGGCGGGCGTAGGGCTCAGGAATCTCCTCTCCTAGGGAGCTGAGAGTTCTCTTCATCAGGTCAATAGCTCTCTCTAGGATCCAGTCTGAGTACGGCATACAGCTTCCTCCCTCTTCACTTGCGTGCAGTGATTTCTCCATCTCCTGCTTCCATTCTGGTTGCTTGGTCCCCCGTCTCAGGGTCACTTTTCTTGATTCCTTTCCCCACTCGCTTTTCTTTCCAACGCCCATCGACCAGCGAGGCTTGTGGTCCTGTGTCTCCACCACTTCTTCTTCTGAGAAATCTGGCCTCTCGGATCCCAACATCTGGCAAGGTTCCAACTGGGTCAGCGGCTCTCTTTCCAGGGAGTTTTCTCCCTCTCTTGCTTCGTTGTCTGACATGGTAAATTTTTGCAAAATCCCCCGGCAAGGGTCTACCTTCCAGGTGGATTAATTTTGCAAGTCCTGTCTAATGTAAGGACCCACCCCACTTTGCATCTTAAGAAGACAGAACTCTTGGAATAGCTCTTCCAACAGGAATCCTTTATTAAGAGAAAATGGTTGCAGGCATGCTAGACAGGACTTGGGGTTCAAGCTCTCCCATTCAAGGTTTTAAGGGGTTCCCCAGTAGTCCCACCCAATCAACCCCCCTTCCAGTGATAGTTTCAAGTATCACAATTCCATCCCCTTTCTTCTTCCGTCTGGATGGAGACTTCAGATAACTACATGAAAGGCAATTACTCTTCTTTGATATGTTAAAGCTTAGAGGCCACAATAAACACACATTCAGTCCTGTGAAGTGTGCTGAAGGAAGTGAGGGCCATAAAGCCCCTTTGCTCTCCCCCTTTTCTCCCTCTTATGGCAGAATCCAGAGAAGGCAGAATTGGGAGTTTCTATGTTTGATAATTAAAGATGAAATATAATTGGATTCTGACAGAGAGAGAGAGAGAGAGAGGACTTTGTTCCACAACAAATAATTTCCTCAAATCCTTGTTATTTTTCCCTTAAAGTATCATTGCTTACTTCAAACATTTTGAAATGAGCATAGGAAAAATATGCCTTAACATTGGGGTACTCTCCTATGGATTTGGACGTTTGACTGCTTTTTACAAACTGCAGTATAAGATTTTTGGTTATACAGAGACAATTCCATATTCTAACATTTTAAATTTTAAATATGTACATTTGCAATGTAGTCCTCTAGGTCAGGTGACATAATTCTCTTTCACTTGTGCTGAAGAGTTGACTTTCTAAATGGTTTGGGATTTCTGAATGTTTTTATAAAGATGATCATGTCAATAGCAATAGTCCTTTGCTTCTGCTATTTTTGCATATCCCAATTCATGTCCAAATTTTTATAGTTGTATGTGAATGACTATGAGATGGCAAAATCCAACCAAATCAGTAAAGATTATAATGCTGGCACCTGTCCATGCTAGAGCTGGCACCTGTCTATGCATTGCCATAGCTATATTTTAATATTACATATTGGTGGTTAAGAAAGAGTGGTGGTTAAGAAATCATGGTTCCAGTAATTGACTCCAGACTGATGTCAACAAAATTTTTTGGGAGGGATTAAGCAGATTTTGCTCACAGTTCAAAGAATCTGGTAAACTGAAATCTGCTTGATAATGCTGAGAATCTATTTTAGTTATAATGTTAAATTCAGAGTGCACACACTTTACAAACTTAATCACAAGTTTGTTATGTTGGCAAGTCTTTGAAATCTTTTGTATTACTGCTTTTTTATTTGCAGGATAACTGGACTTTATGTTGTTGATTTATTTGATTTCAGCAATTTATCTATCATTTTGGTCCTCATGAACTCCTGGTTCTGTAAGCAGGAGTGTAAATCCTAAAAAGAATTATACGGTTTAATTTATTGCAGTTTGGTTATTTTACTGTTTCTCCAATACATTTAATATAACCACAGAAAGCACTGTTGATAAATTGACAATAGCAGTAAAATTATTATGAGCACAGTAACTTTAAAAGCAGTCATACCCACATTCTATCATTATTTAAGAGTGTTTTTAAAGTACATCTACCCTTGAAGCAACATTCTTTCATTATAAAATATAACTTCTGTTTCCATTGTTTCTTTAGAGACTAAAGATGCCCTTTGTTGTGTAGTGGGATCAGCGAGGCACAGAGTAGAATTAATAGCTCTTTATTAGGTTCTCACAGAAGCCAACTCTAGCAGCTGCTTGACACATATTTATACGGACCACCGCTAGGCAGCGGCCAATCAATTTAAAGTACTCATTCCCACCTAAAACAAAGGCTTAAAGTTATACAGACAGACAGTCTATCATTCAAATGGAACAATCAGTAAACTGTTTTTTATAACAGACCCTTTGAATTGCTTAATACATAACACCCATTCCCCCTAAATCAATACATATCCATAAATTGTACATATTAATATAGATAAGTAGGCGTCTTCTGCAATTGTTTTGATCGCCTCCTTTCTACCTGAGGTTCTCGGTCTACCCTTGGTTGGCTGGGTAGAGCAGAGTCTATTAAAACAGCTCAGTTCGGGTAGACCAGTCTCTGTTTGTTTTTTCTGGCTGGGTAGACCGGTCTCCTTCCAGCTGGTCTGCTTGGGTAGACCTGTACACCTGTCTGTGAGCTGAGCAGTTCCTGAAAGGCTGGGAAATAAGTCCTCCAGCAAGCTCTGATCTGCAGGCACTGTTTCTTCAGTTGGTAGTGACTCACCCACGGCTGAGTCATCCAACATGTCTCTTTGAGTTGCGCAGGACTCCGAAGATGGAGACGCACTGCAGCTGTCATGTAGCCCTTGGCTCTCCTCTTGGTCAGTGGCGAGGGTTAGATTAGCCTGCCGCCGACGCAACTGATCGAAGTGGCGGCGCAAAACGCGCCCATCTTCCAGGACCACTGGAAGAGAGTGGTCCTGACACCTTACAAACAACAGCTACCATCCACAGTGCCCCTTGACCATAGTTTCTTTCCCAAACTTGGTCGCCGACTCTCAAATCCCTCAGGGGCTTGGGCTGCACTGTCTCTGTTGCAACTTGGTCTGGATGGGGACAGTCCAGCTTTGTGGTCAGCCGACGTCCCCACCTCAGCTCCGCTGGGCTATGACCTGTTGATGTGCATGGAGTTATGTGTTGGCAGAGCAAAAAGTCTGCTAACCTGTGATGCCAATCGCCCTTTGTCATTCTTTTGAGCGCTTCTTTGGTCATCCTGACCATCCTTTCTGCTTGACCATTAGAGGCCAGGTGAAATGGGGCTGAGGTGGCATGTCTAATTATATTAGATCTTAAAAATGACTGAAATTCAGCAGCAGTAAATTGTGCTCCATTATCCGATACGATTACATTGGGTAAGCCGTGTGTGGCAAAGATTCTGTGCAGCTCCTGGATGGTCCTGGCAGTAGTCATAGAAGGGACAGGTGCTACCTCAAGCCACTTTGAGTGGCTGTCCACTACAATGAGGAACACCTGTTCTTGGAAGGGTCCTGCGTAGTCTAAGGGAGTTTGTGTAATTTTCCAGTGATGTACTGGGGTTTGAGGCATTTCAAGTCTGGACTGTTGGCAAACCTGGCATCCTTTAACTTGAACCTCAATATCCTTATTCAACCCTGGCCACCACAGGTAGCTTCTCACAAGTGCCTTCATCCTGACTATTCCAGGATGTCCCTCATGCAGAGATTCTAAAACTCTTTTCCTGAGTGTGTGGGGGACTACAACTCTACTCCCCCATAGAATACATCCTTTGTATGCAGACAGCTCATCTTGTCTTCTAATAAAACTCTGAAATCCTGTCCCAGGACTGGTTCCTGGCCACCCCCTCAGCACCCAGTTCAAAACTTGGCTGAGAGTTTTGTCGGAGGCTGTCTCAGCAGCCACATCCCCAGCACATTTCAGCTCTTTGAAGTGTAAAGAAGGAAGTGAGGGCCATAAAGCCCCGTTGTTCTCCCCCTTCTCTCCCTCTTATGGCAGAATCCAGAGAAGGCAGAATTGGGGTTTTCTATATTTGATAACTAAAGATGAAATATAATTGGATTCTGACATCCGGCCCCCTCAAAAATAAGAGAGATCGACCTGGAAGAAACAAAACAGGTATAAAAGTTAGTCAGGCTTGTTAGGATACTCTGTGTGAAACTTCTTCAATAGCTTCGGGGCTCTGACATGACGTTTATGGACCCACTCATTTTGTGAGGGAGGGAGGTGTTTCCAGGCAACTAGGTACTGAGTTGCTCCATGATATCTCCTATAGTCAAGGACTTCCTTTATTTCGAAGTGTTGTTCACCCTCCACCATGATTGGAGGTGGTGGGGGGGGGATTTTGGCCGTAGAGGTGACTGATGCTCTCTTTTCAGCAAGCTGCAATGAAAAATTGGGTGTATTTGCCTGAGATTTTTGGGTAATTCTAATTCTACTGTTACTGTATTTATGATTCTTTTAATTGGAAAAGGTCCTATGTATTTTGGTCCAAGTTTTTTACAGGGCTGTAGGGACTTTAGGTATTTTGTAGATAAGTACACCATCTCTCCTATAATGAATGGTGTAGGCTCAACCCTTTTTTATCGGCTTGTGTTTTGTAAGCCTGCCTAGCTTCATCTAGTGCTTTTCTGACTATTGGCCAGGTGTTTTGTAATTTTTCCATCAATTCTTTCAGCGAGGGGATCGTTGGTTCGTTTGGGGTTAATTCTGGCATGGGGTTGAAACTTTGACCGGTGGCTATTTGAAAAGGAGTGTAACCTGTGCTGGAGTGGACTGCCTTATTGTAGGCAACTTCTGCAAAGGGGAGTAAGTCCGCCCACTCGGTCTGCTGGAAACTAAGAAAACATCTTAAATATTGCTTAAGTACTGAGTTCATTTGTTCAGCCCCCCCATTTCCTTGAGGGTGGTGGCTAGATGTCAGTCCCTGAGTGGTTCCTAAGAGGGATAAAAATTCCTTCCAAAATGCAGACGTAAATTGCACCCCCTGTCAGAGATGATGCGTTGGGGTGCCCCATGCAATCTGTAAATGTGTTGGATGAAAAGTTTTGCTAAGGCTTTTGCAGTGGGAATCTTTTGGCAAGGGATAAAGTGCACCTGTTTGGAAAACAATTCCGTGACCGTCCAGACCACAGTATTCCCATTGCTTTCTGGCAATTCCACTATCAAATCCATGGCTATTTCTCTCCAGGGGGCTGAGGGACTTGCCACTGTTTGCAATAGTCCTGGCACTTTCCCTTGCAACCTCTTTGCCGTGGCACATTTTGGACAACTGGCTATATAACTTTCCATGTCCTTTTTCATGGATGGCCACCAAAATTGCCGTTTAATTAAATGTAAAGTTTTTACAAATCCAAAATGCCCTGCTGATTTTGTGTCATGGCAAAGCTGCATGAAAGTTACTCTTTGAGTTGTTGGTATATATAACTTTTCCCCTATCCAAGGCAACCCGTCTTTCATTGTGCACACATTTTTGTTTTTCTGGAACCAATCATCTGTTTCCAAACTTTTTCTGAATTCAATTCCAGTTTGGCTGTCCAGTTGTGGTTTTAATTTGGCTTGGGTTCTTGTGGTTACTGGTTCTGCCAGTTGTGACTCTGCCATTATTGGTCTAGAGTCTGTGGTTCGTGCGCTGTTATATTGGGGCATGCGAGATAGTGCATCTGCCAGGAAGTTCGTTCTTCCTGGTAAATGTTTGAGCTTAAATTGGAATTGGTGAAAATGCTGGGACCAGCGGGCTTGTTTGGGATTGAGTTTCCTGGAAGTTTTCAGGGCTTCCAAATTTTTGTGATGAGTCCACACCTGGAAGGGGATTTTGTTGCCTTCCAGGAACTGTCGCCATGTGAGTAATGCCCAACGTATCCCATAAGCCTCCTTCTCCCATACGGGCCAGCGCTGTTCTGTTTCCGTGAGTTTCTTGGATGTATATGCACAGGGTTGCAATACTGCATCATCATTTTCTTGTAATAGCACAGCCCCCACTGCCACATCACTTGCATCTGCCTGTATTATGAAGGGTTTGTCCCTGTCTGGGTGCCTTAGTACTGGTTCGGCAGAAAAAAGTCTCTTTAGTCTCTCAAACGCTGCTTGGCACTCCATTGTCCATGTTAGTGGCTGGCTAGGTTTTACTGAGGATGTTCCTTCGTTTTTTTTTTTAAAAAGTAAGTTAGTGAGGGGCAAGGCTATCTGTGCAAATGAGGGGATGAAATGGCGGTAAAAATTTGCAAAGCCCAGGAAACTTTGTAGTTGCTTTCTTGTGCGGGGTGGTGCCCAATTTAGTACTGCTTTGACCTTCTCCGGGTCCATTTCAATGCCCTGTGGGGATATGCGATAGCCTAGGTAGTCTATCCTTTCCTTGTGGAATTCGCATTTTGAGAGTTTGGCATATAGGTGAGCGGCTCGCAGCTTCTTTAAAACCGCTCTGACAAGTTTGACGTGTTCTTCTTTTGTTTCGGTAAAGATAAGAATGTCGTCCAAGTAAACAAGGACCCCCTTAAACATGTGCTCCCTTAGAACGTCATTGATTAATTGCATAAAGACTGCAGGGCCCCCTTGTAATCCAAATGGCAAGACTTTGAATTGATAGCACCCCATGGGCAGTTAAATGCAGTCTTCCATTCGTCCCCTTCCTTGATTCTCACGCGATAGTAAGCTTCCCTTAGGTCTAGTTTAGAAAAAATTTTCCCTTTCGATAGGTGTGACAGCATGTCTTTCATGAGGGGCAGCGGGTATAGGTTGCTTTCACTGATTGTGTTCAGGGCCCTATAATCCACGCATAAACGTAAAGAGCCATCCTTCTTCTCTCTAAAAAGGACCGGGGCAGCCACTTTAGGCTTAGCTGGTTCAATGAAACCTCTCTCCAGGTTTTTTTTAATAAATCTTTCAATTTCCTCCTTCTCCTTTGGGCTCATGGAGTATAATCTGGGTTTCGGGAGTTTTGCCCCAGGCTTGAATTCAATGGTACAGTCTGTGGTTCGGTGGGGGGGAAGCTCATTCGCCCTCTCCTCACTGAAGACTTCAGCAAGGTCCCTATATTCCTCTGGTATTTCTGTTAATCTTTTTTCCTCTCCTATGGATGCTTTTTTCTATTCTTGATTCTGGTAGCCTCCCTTGGGGTTTTAAGTCCATAGGGTCGCCCCTTCCTGGAATTGATTTCTGTCGTCCTCTCCAATGTTTAACCCAGGGGTTCCATTTTTTCAACCATTCGCATCCCTAGAAATCATGGGCATTCCATACCTGGGGTCACCGACAAACTTATTCCTCTTCATGGTTGCCCCAGGAGAGGTTGCTTGGCAGAGTGGCTAGGTACTGGCACCCCCCCTGCTATGGTCCATCTAAGGCTTGGCCAAAGGAGATTGGTTGGTTCCAGTCTCCTGGTGGGATGCCCGATTCCCCACTATTTGGGCTATGAGGCAAGCGGGTGCAGCCAGAGTCTATTAAGGCTTTTTCACTCTTCACAGCTTCGGGCATGGGGGGATTAATATAGTCACTGTTTTGAAGATGGGTGTGATGCATCCACTTACCATGGGTTCGCCCTCCGAGCTGTCATCTGAGGCATCCACCGTCCCTGTGGTGTAGGCTGGAGTTCTTTCCCCTTGGTGAGCAGAGGTGGGGGTTTCTGCAATTTCCATCATTCTCATGGCTGTTTCTTTTGGCTTAGCTGAATACTCTCTGGGGTTGTTGATTGGGGATCTGTCTGGGTTGTGCTGGGGGGCCTTTGAGCGGCATTCTACAGCTCGATGCCCTTCTCTTCCGCACTTGAAACACCCCATTTGCTTCTTGGCTGTATCCGATGATTTCACCGGTTGGTGTGTCAGCTCAGGCGTGGGGCGGCTCCATTGTTTTCTTCGGCGGTGCCTCTTCAATATGTCGATCTCTGCTTCCTCTGCCAAGACGTACCATTCCTCAAGTCGATGTGGGTCC